>NC_081570.1:32853460-32964938 GCF_022355385.1 Mustela nigripes
TTTGAATACTTAGTTTATATATATATAAACTAAGTATTCAAACTCTGTTGTTTTTTTACACCTACAGCACATCTCAATTCGGACTAGCCTCATTTCAGGAGCCAAGAGCCATGTGTGGTGGCAACCACATTAGTACAAGCGTAAACAGTCTAACTTTACCGTTCTTGTCCTCTACTTCCTTGTGAGATCCAGAACAGAAGGAAGCTAGAAACTTCTGACAGCTGCAGACACGTGTCTTTTGTAACCGCCCTTGCTTCCTCTCCCTGTTCAGAAGGAAGCTTTGGTGATGTCCAGGCTAATAGAGGCATGATTGGGTCCTTAGAATAGTAATAATGATAATGACGGAGCTTCTACTCTGTCCTGAGCACTTCGCTTAGTTCGCACAACAATCCTGTATTATAGATGAGGAAATAGGTTCAGGAAAGCAAAGTAACGTGTTCAGATTTACACATCCGGTGGTGTTAGAGCGGCCATATGAACTTGATTAATTGTTAAAGCCAGCATTAGAATGCGTATGCTGTAATTTTTAGTCTGCCACTAATGGTCCATGTGGCGTGGACAAATTAAGGTAAGCACAGAGGGTAGAAAGAAGCTGACCTCTTGTTTCTGATGCCTCCATCCTCGTTTTCTCTTTTATTTTCTCGGACACCTTAGGTCTGACTTTAGTGTTGGATTGTGTTCAGGTCTTAGCTCCATCATTTATGAAAATCAACAAATACTCTATTTCCTCTTCTGGAGAACAGGAATGCTAAAACTAATGCTGAGAGCATTTGAGAATGGCCAGGAAGATGATAAAGATGTCTGTAGAGCATTGAGCACAGCGCAGGTGGCTAGTCGCCACTCAGGGCATGCTCTTTCCCCTCCAGGTTGCTAGGAGAAGCAAAGTGCCATTTGACCACCCAATTCCATCTCTTCTCTTGCATATTCTCCTATGGGGTCCTGGAAGCCATTGCGGCGCTAACCCGGCATTAGGGCAGGTGGGAGGATGTGGGGCAGGTGTCAGAAGTTGTGTCTGGGAACCTACCCAAGCTTCTTCCTGTAGCACATTATTCATCCAGCTGCCAAACCTAGACCCCTCAGAGAGGCTTTTACCTTCTCCCTCTCATTTCTCTCCCACACCCTTGGGATGCTTTCACAATCACTCCTAGTCCAGCTACTTCCTCCTGTTCCCTTCTGTTGCGGTCCCACAGTATGTGGTCCCACAGTATGTCCTTGCTCTGGGCTGTCTCAACTCTCCTGTAGTTTTTTTTTTGTTGTTGTTGTTTTAAAGATTATTTATTTATTTATTTGACAGACAGAGATCACAAGCAGGCAGAGAGGGAAGGAGGCAGGCTCCCCGTTGAGCAGAGAGCCCCATGCGGGGCTCGATCCCAGGACTCTGGGATCATGACCCCAGCTGAAGGCAGAGGCTTTAACCCACTGAGCCACCCAGGTGCCCCAACTTTCTTGTAGTTTTACAGAGCCTTCATCCACAGTAGCAGCTAGAGTCATCTTTCTGAACCATCCTGACCATGTCACTTCCCTACTTTCAACTATTTTCAGGACTAAGTGTAAATTACTCCGCTTATCATTCATCCACCCGACAAATACTGGAGTGGGAAGGGGGACTTACCATATGCCTAAGCAGTTCTTACAGGTGCAAAGAGCCATGAACCACACAACCAAAGCCCTGCCCTGGAGGCCCTTCACAGTCTGGACCCCAGCCAGATGCCCACCTTCCCCAAAGCCCTTCCAGCCCGCCTGCCACACGCCCTGCCTGCACTCTGGGCTTTCACCTCCCAAGCCTCCCCTTGCTGGCCACCATAGAGAGACCAGACCTCTCCTCTGATCCCTCCATTCCCTAAGGCGCCCACAGGATGGCCTAGGCTCCTCTGCAAATTGAAGCCCCTCTTTCTGCCAACTAGAGCCCCCTGCCCCTCCCCTGCCTCTCGGGGATTGTGAGCTAAGAGCCAGGGTAAGAGGCTTGGGACCTGTGCCGCTCCTCCAGGCCCCGGCTGGCCTGCTCCACCGCACAGGAAGCGGGTTAAGAGTGCTGCCCTCACCCCCCTCCAGGGATGTCTGGTCCCCAGGTAGGCATCGGAGGCAGCGCACGTCCCTTCCCTGCGACCAGGCCCCCGGAGGAGGGCTGGTGTGTGTGTGTGGCACCGTCCTGGAGGCCAGCCTGGCTCCCTCTCTTCCATCTTCTGGTGCGGGGTGGCGTTAGGGCTGGCGCCGTAGCCCGTTGGGGCCGGGACCCTCCCGCGGAACCGCAGGCGGGGAGAGGGTTGTGGCTATCTGTGGCGAGAGGCGGCCTGCGGGGCGGGGCGTGCGCGCATCTCTAACTGGAGGGGCTGCGCCCTGTGTCCCCGCCGAGCGCATGCGCACTCCAGTTTGCGCCCCGCGTTCAGGCACCGGAGCTGCACGGCCTCGGGGGCATACGCCTCTCCCTTCTCCGCTGCCCACAGTTTTCGCGGCCTGCCATTCCTGCTGGCTTTTCTGCCCTCGCTGCCCTCGGGACTGGCTTCCTTTTCTTCCCGTTCTCCTCTCCACTCCCAGCCATATCTGACCCAGACACCTCCTGGCCAGACATCACCGCGACGATACAGGGTCACAAGGGCATATCCCCAACGGCGGCTTCCCTGCCCACCGCACCTCCAGTCACCACCCCTCACCCCCCACCCCACCCTCCCGAATCCAGCCTCCTCATTGTGCTTTGACACCTTTCTTCGCTTTGCCAGGAGGGGGCCCCCCTTCGTCCTTGGATGTTTCCCCTGCTGCCACAGCAGACATAGGCTGGTCTTCCCTGGCGCACCGCAGCAAGGGGACGTCCCCTGTCCCACAGGAGCCTTGCCACGCTGCCTTGACTTCCCTACACGGATCTGCCTCCCTTACCAGACTCCTTGCCTCTTGAGGATGCAGCCGAGCTCTGTTCTCTCTGTCCCCAGACACAGTCCTGGCTCGGAGCAGGCATCAACACATGTATTTAAAAATGAGTAAATGGAAGATTGTAAGCGTTGGGTAGATGCTGGGTGTGCTGAGGATCTGGATGGTTGAGAGTTCATCTGAGAAGGCTTCTTGGAGGATAGACTGAACAGACTCTGGCAGGGGAGAGATGTGACCTGGTGCAGCCAGAGGATGTTGGGGGAGCACTAGAGGAACATCCTCTACTAACTTAACAATCATCGAACAACTTCTATTGTCAGGCCTCATGCTGGGCACAGGGGACTTCAGCCTGCGCTCCAGTTGCTTCCCCTGTAGTAGAGGAGGAAGACAGGATAGGCTGCGCCAATGCAGAGTGCCTGGGGTTACACGGTGAGCACACAGAGACGCCGCAGAGTAGCGGGGCTCCTGGCTCCGGGGAGGGGAGGGGCTCAGGCTTCCCTGAGAGCAGAGGGAGAGCAAGGGACAATCGAGAGAGGAGGCTGACAATGGAGCCAACCTTATCATAAGGGCTTATACATCAAAGGAAAGAGATGGACTCCATCCTGGGCGCCTGGGGAGCCACAGACAGCTTGCACAAAGTCGGGGGAGTGACATGATCTAGTCCTGCCGGCCACACTCCAGCAATGCCTCTGCTAGGACCCTCTCATCCGAGAAGACTTCTCTAAGCTCCCTGTCAGGCTGGACCCCTCCTCTGTGCTCCCCTGGCAGCTTGTCCACTTCCCCTTCTCTGTGCAGGTGTTGAATACCTCTGTCTTCCGTAGCTCCTTGGGACTTGAGACCAGGTCTTAATCTCCTCCATGTCCCAAGCACCAGGCACTGAATCTTTCTCATGACCAAATGTTTGCTGAATGAATGGATTGCTCCTTTTTCCTCTGGCTTTCTAGAGCCCTTACTCTGAGGTCCACATTCTTTCATACCCAGAACCTGTGCAGTATGCTGAAAATGGCATTTAATTGGAAAGGAGGAGGCCAGATTCAAATCCTGGCTCCATCATTCACTGGGACAAGTCATGTGACTGTCTTGAAAACAGTTTCCTCACCTGTAAGACAAACAGTCTGGGAGTCCCCACATGCATGCATGAGTCTTGTTTCTCTGGGTAGACTGAGCATGCCATGAACATTTTCCCCAGGACCTAGCTTGGTCTGAGCTTACAGGGAATATGATGCTCTGTTCTATTGGTTGGTAGACAGCAGAGTGCAGAGTAGGAGGGGAAGAACAATTAAGGTGACATTGTAAATCCTGTTTTGCCACGGCTGGTGTGACTTTGAGCAAGGTTCTTCTCCTCTCTGAGTCTTCTTTGCCTTATCCTGTGAGTAGGGATAGTAACCCTCATCTGGTCGACCTCACGAAGCCAATGGAAGCCATGAATGTGAAAGTGCTTCCTTTGGATGAAAGGGATAATATAGTAGATAATTGACCATTAATTTTGAAAAGTAACCAAAGTAGTGCAGTTGAGGTGGGTCTGGTAATTGGCAGAAGTGCCCCAGGTATGTGCTGACTGCCTCTGAGGGGCAGAGAGGCTGGCTTGCTGCTCTGCAGGCAGGAGTGGGCTGGGCAGGGTGCTGAGGTGTTTTGTCTTGTGGGGGTCAGCCCTGAGGCCCAGGAGAGCCTGGGAAGAGGCGTTTTCTGGGGAGGGAGTTCACAGCCAGCCCTTGGCTCCTTCCCCTCCCTCCCCTCCCTGATTTCTCAGGCAGCATTCTTCCTGTCTTACCTTTGGAGGGGCCCTGACGTGAAAGGGTCTCAGGAGTCCTGAGGTCCTTGGTAAATGGCCTGGGGGAGCAGTGAGCCCCACCAGACTGCCCTGATAAACTCCCAGTTCTAAACTCCCCAAACCCAGCACCTCCCAGCCTCTAACATCTCGGTGACTGGGTTTATGGGAAAGGACTACTCTGTCTTAACTCTTGCCCAGACCAGAAGGGCCCACGGCTAGACACGGGCTGAGTGGAGGCAGAGGATCAATTTCCTCCCCTCTCAAATGACTGACGATTAAATGAGGAAAAGGTCCTGAAAACACCTTGGAACTTGTATATTTTCCTCGGGGGGCAGGATTACCGTTTGTGGGTAGCGTGCTGGCAGCAACCAGCAGGGCCCCTCTGTTCCAGAGAGCCCTGAGGCTCTTTCTCCCAAAGAGACTTTGGGTCACAAGGAGTCTGTGTGTACGGAGTGCATGTTTGGTCTTAGAGGAAAAGTGGAGCCAGCCAGGCTGTGAGAATCGGCAGGCCCAGCTGATTCCCCACCGCCCTGAGGGGCTGGGAGGTGTGAGAAGCCCTGGGCCAGGCTGCTCCCACAGGGGGAGGCTGATGCTGCCCTCCAGGGCTGGCCAACCCAGCTCCTCCTTGGTCTCCTACCCCACAAAGCTCCTCCTGCTCAGAGCTGTGCCCTGAGCCGAGGAAGCACCAGACTGAGAACCCAGTGGCAGGATTACCTTCTACGCACCTAGCACATGACTTTGAGCCAATGTCTCAGTTCTCTGAACCTCAGTTTTCTCATCCATAAAATCATGACAACACCATCTTCTGAGGTCGTCAGGATCAGGAGAGAGAACACAGTGGAAGGGGCCTGTGCACTATCCACTGTGCTGTCCACGTTGTGTGGTGTCCACGTTCTATGCTGTCCACGTTCATTTCTTGTTTCTCACCTCTTCCTCTGCGGGAGCTGGGCCTGCTTGTTCTGGTTGAGGCCTGTCAGAACAGGACCTTGGGGCACCCCAATAGCAGCTCTGTCTGAGGGAGCGAGCGCAGCTGGCGGGACAAAGGAGTCTGACTCCATAGCTATCTCTTCTGGGCTTTCTACCCCTCAGGGACCCTCTTCCCCTGGGCTACTCCTGGGGGGGTGAGAGGGTTACCTTTCCCCAGTGTTCTTTTTTATTCAAAAAGAATAGAATAGAATTCACCACGTGGGCTGGAGGGAGGTCTGCACTATAGGCAAGGGGTACAGACAGAGGGCATGGAAACTGGTCTGCGGGCTCACTTGCTTGGCCGTTGCCCTTTCCCGAGACACTCGTCCTCAGCAGCTTTGCCTTTACCTCCTGGTCTCCGCCATCTGCCTCCTGTCTCTCTCACTACGGTCAGTGAAACAGTGTTGGGAGGGTGCGGTTCGGGGACGAGGTCCGGTGAACAGGAACTGCCTGGTCCCTGGGAGCCTCTTTTGGGACTCTTTGACCTTGGGAACCTTTTACCCCTCTCCCCTGAGCCCCAGATCCGTGCACCAGTTTCTTCCTGACCAACGACCAGAGCTGTCTCCAGATGAATGAATTTTCCTGGAAGGATGTCACCAACGCCTTGTCCCTGGCCAACCTGATCCTGGGGCTCTTCTCCATCTTCTGCAGCTTCTGCAAGTAGGTCTGGGGCCCAGCGAGCTCCTAGTCAAGAGCTAGAGCCAAGGGCATGAGGGAAGGAGTGGGGAGCCTAGGGAGCCAGGCACTGAGGCACAGAATCAACCAGGGGCAGGAGAAAGTGGAGTGGGCTGGGAGTCATGGGGTCAAGATCCTAGCCTCAGTTCTACCGCCATCCTGATATGCGACTTTGGCTAGGTCACATCCGGAGCCTTGGTTTCCCCATTGCTAAAACAAGGAGCGTGCACTGTGATCTCTGTAATGCTTTTGGGCTATGGCAGTCTAGAATGGTTTTTGCGAGAAAAATCAGAGGTTCTGTTCTGGTGGCCCTTACATAATTCTCGGGTAGTCAAGCTACCATTTGAAATTTTTGATTCTTAAATTTGAACCTATGATGTGGGGAATATTTACAATTAGCACTATTGTGGAAAATATGAGACATGTATATGGGCCTCTACAAAGCAAAGCAAATTATATTTTATAGGGAAATTCTGTTTCTGTAAATTGAATCATATTTCAATGACTTGGCAATTCAGTTCTTTAAAGAGAAATCTTTTATAATGCAGATATCTGCCTCCTAACTATTTGCTTCTCTGTAACCATCAGCGCATGAATTCTCTGGATCCATTTCTCATCCATAAAATAGGATGATCTTACCTGATGATGTTTGAGTTCCCTTCCAGTTTGAAAATGTTATGATTCTCTAAGTCTGGATTTGTGGAGTCTTATAAAGTAGATCATACCTGCAAGAGAAAATTTCTATCTTCTTCTAGTCTAATCTTTTGGGAGTATATTTTTTTAAAGATTTTATTTATTTATTTGCTAGAGAGAGCACAAGTAGGGGGAGCCACAGGTAGAGGGAGAAGCAGGCTGAGCAAGGAGCCCGATGCGGGACTCAATCCCAGGATCCCGGGATCATGACTTGAACCAAAGGCAGACATTTAAATGACTGAACCAGGGAGTGTAGTTTTTATGGCAGGTTGGTAAACCCAGCTTCCTATAGACACATAGGTATGGATCTAAAGGAAGGTAGTCCTGAGGTTGTTTAGAGACTGCTGAAGTCTGGGGTCAGGCTCTCTGCTTCTGCTTGACAATCTGAGCACTGCAATCAGGGTGTAGACTCAGGAATGGCAGTCTAGGTCAGCCTTGCCTGAGACTGCGGTGGCTGCTTTCAGAGAGGTCTGGGAGCATGTGCTGGACTGCAGCACGGAATCCTTGAATGTAGGATCTGCAAGAGATCTTGGAAATCGTTTAGAGCATCAAAATATGTGAGCTGAAAATGGATAGAACCGCAAGGAGAACTTGACAAATCCATTATCATCGTTAGGTATTTCAACACCCCTCTATGAGAAATTGACAGATCTGGTTGGCAGAAAATCAGGAAGGAGATAGTTGAGCTGAACTGCACCATCAATCAACTGGATCTAATTGATGTTTATAGAATATTTTATCCAGGAACAGCAGAATACACATTCTTCTCTTCACACATTCAGGCTATAAGACTGAGTTTAAATTTAAAAGAATAGAAATCATACAAAGTGCCCTTAGACCACATAGAATTAAAGTAGAAATCAGTAACAGAAAGATAACTAGAAAATCCCCAAATATGTGGAGGTTAAAGAACACAATTTTAAATAATACATGGATTAAAGAAGAAATGTGTTTTGAACCAAAAGAAAATGAAAGGGCAACTTATCAAACTTTGTGAGATGCAGAAAAAGCATTAGTTAGAGGGAAATGTATAGTATCAAATGCATATACTGGAAAAGAAAACTGCTCTGTGAAAGACAATGTCAGGAGAATTGAAAGACAACCTGCAAGTTGGGAGAAATTATTTTCAAAAGGTACATCTGATAAAGGACTATAATCTAAAATAGACAAAACTTAAAAACTCATCAGTAAAAAAATAAACAATTAAAAAATGGACCAATGACCTTAACCGACACCTCACCAAAGAAGATCTACAGATGGCAAGTAAGCATGCAAAAAGATGCTCTCCACCATATGTTATCAGGGAGATGCAAATTAAAATAGCGATGGGATACCACTATACACTCATCAGCCAATTCAATTGTCCAGAACACTGATAACACCAAAGGCTGGCGAGGATGTGGAGCGACAATGGGAGTACGACATGGTGCAGCCACTTTGGAAGACAATTTGGCAGTTTATTACAAAGCTAAACATACTCTTATCATATGATCCAGCAATCACACTGTTTGGTATTTATCCAAATGAGTTAAGAGCTATGTCCACATGAAAATCTGCAGTTGGATGTTTATGATGTTTTATGTATAATTGCCAAAACTTTCGGGCAACCATGATCTCTTCTAGTAAGTGAACAGATGAATAAACTGGTATTTCCAAAAAGTGTTACTTAGTGCTAAAAAAAAAAAAATGAACTATCAAGCCATGGGAAGACATGGAAGAATCTTTAGCACATATTACTAAGTGAAAGAAGCTAATCTGAAAATGCTACTTACTGTATGATTACAATAATATGATATGATACTTGGAAAGGCAAAACTCTGAAGATAATTAAAAGATTGGTAGTTGACAGGGGTGAATGGGGAAAATGAACAGGTAGAGCCTAGAGGATTTTTAGGACAGTGGAAATGCTCAGTGTGATACTATAATGATGGATACATGTCATTACACATTAGTCCAAAACTATAGAATGTACAACACCAAGAGTGAACCCTAAGGTAATCTGCGGACTTTGGGTGATTATGATGTGTCAGTGGAGGTTCATCCTTGGTATGTACCAAGAATCTAAATGTACCATCTGGTGAGTGGTATTGCTAATGTGAGAGGCTATTCATGTGTGGGAGCAGGAGGTATATGGGAAATTTCTGTAGCTTCCTTTCAATTTTGTTCTAAACCTAAAAACTTCTCTTAAAAAAAAAAAGTCTAGAAGAACTGAAAAAATGGAGATGGAAAGTCAATAATGTAAGGTTTCCAACTCAGTAAACTAGAGGGGAGAATGCAAATTAAATCCAAAGTAAGCAGAAGAGAAGAAACAATAAAAACAAGAGCAGCCATCAATGAAATTGAAAAAAAAATCCATAGAGATAATCAGTGAAACCAAAAGCTGATTCTTTGGAAAGATCAATAAAATTGACAAGCCTCTAAGCAGGCTAACCAGGAAAAATAAAGAAAAGAAGAGAAGACACAAAATACCAATATCAGAAATGAAAGAGGAGTCATCACTACTGATCCCACAGCCATTAAAATTATAATAGTGGAATCATGAGCAACTCTATAAATTTGATAACCTAAATGAAACGGACCAATTCCTTAAGTCATAAGTTACCAAAACTTGCACTAGGAGAAATAGATCATCTAAATAGGCATATATTTATTAATCTATATCTATTAAGTCATTTGGCACAAACCCCTCACTTTACAGATGGAGGAAGAGAGACCTAGAGATGTAGGGAATGATTTATCTGAGAATCCACAGTGAGATGGTTGCAAAGGCTGGGATAAAACATAGGACCCCTGGACCTTTGCCTGGGACTTAGAGCTGGAAGGGACCTTAATGATTATCTAGGGGGCTCCAAGCACCCCTTTCAGATGGTGGCTTGAGAGTATGGCAGAGGAGAGGGGGAACATGCAGGGCAGGGATGTGTGCCTGTGTGCAAGTGTAAGGAGTGTGTTGGTGTACTGGGGGGCAGGGAGGGGCTGGCCAGTGGAGATCATGAAAGAGCCGTCCTATTTGGACCTGCTGCCATACACTCTAGGAGATGTCACTGTGCCTCCTGGATGCTTCTGATCAGTTTCCTGTTAGACATGGCAGTCGGGGCGATAACCAGACACCTCAGCCTCTGCTCCAAGTCAGGTGAGTCCAGGCTTCAGACCCCTGATCCCTGACCCCAGGAGCCCCCACCTCAGGTCACCCCTCCCCCATCTCACATCCAGCCAGCCTCCATCATTCACCAGTCATGTTCCCAGCCCTCCAAGGATGCCAGAAGCAGCCCTAGAGCCGTCCGGGAGCCCCACAGTCTAGAGCTAATCCCCTGCTGGCTCACTTGTTAGCTTCAGCCATCCTTGCCCTGGCCTTGCCGTTTCCTTCTCTGCCCTGCCCCCAGTTGGGACAGAGCCAGGGATCGGGTGGCTGCAGTGGTGGTCAGGAGTGGGGAAATGAACAATCCCCCCAGCAGAGCAACTGGTTCCAAATACAAGAAAATGTTTTCGTGGAAGATTTTGCTCGCAAAATGGTTCCATAGCTTGTCAGTTTGCATCCTGTTATAGTCCAGTGCTGGATGCTGAAGGGTGGGAAAGTAAGACCTGAGAGGGGAAGAGTTGTCCAAGGCCACACGGTCAGCATGAGGCAGAGCCAGGGGGAGCCCACCAGAGTGGACTAAGGTGCGAGACAAATGAGTATAAGTTCTAACCTTGGCCTTCTGGAGCAGGAGTGGAGCTGAATGACTTGGCGGTCTACACCACCTTCGGCCTGGCCTCAGCCATGCTCCTCGGCGTGGACGGGCCTCTCAGCGGGTTCCTGGGCATCATCTATGTGTTAGCTGCTACCTTCCGCCTGTGTTTCTATTCAACTGGTGAGTGAACCCCAGCTTTTAGCTGAGCGTCGGGAACCAGAAGTCTGGGGGTGGGGTGCGTAACTGACTCCTCCCCCTGCTTTGTGGAGTCCCTCTTCCTTCCTTTGCCTGTGCCCCAGGCCCACTGAAGGCTTCAGCCTGCCATGGCAGAGCCCTGGTGGGGGGCAAAGGCCTGTGGTTCTCCAACCAGCTGTACCTTTTTCTCACTGTGTGCCCTTTGGGTGGTGCACAGAGATTCCCAGAATCCGGAACTAGAGGTCGTCCTCCAGTTTTCCACAACAGATGGGGAAAATGGAGCTCTACCACAGGCAGTTGCCTTGCCCAAGGTCACAATGCAAGGGAGGGTAGGTGCAGACCAGACAATTTCAGGAGACCCTTCTACGGAGCCATGGGGGATCCAGGACAGAGCCCGCCCCTCATCTCTGTGAATAACTAAATGCTTAACAGCCTCCCCCTGCCCTGCAAGGAAGAGGATTTGGGGCGTGGGGCAGGGAGGACCTAACGAGAGGGGCTGGCTTCGGTTTTGATTGCTTTAGAGCAGCGGGAAGCCACCCATGTCCCCTTCTTCTTTCTCCAGCAGGCGCTCAGCTCACCTACAAGGGTCTCCCCTGCCGCTATGCTTCCTGTGTCTTGGCCTCCACCTCCCTTCTGACCAAAGGCAACACGTTCATTCTCTCTTGCATGGCCTCACTTATGATTCTATTCATGATGGACCAGAGCTACTATCCACATGATGAAATCCTGGAGTCGGAGAACTGGAAAAAAATGGTGTATCTGGGAGGTGAGTGAGGAGGACTGCTCTCACATGTCACCACTGGCTGTTTATTGACCCTGCTGCTCCGAGCTCCCGGACCCTGCTCTCTCTTCCTCCAACAGGTTTATTGTCATCCTGAGTGCATTTACCGGTTTACTATTTGTACACACTACAACTGCCCCCGGATCGAGAACTCTCTCTTGTTCAGGCTCCCTGGACCCAGGATTGGGCCAACTATGGGGTAGATGCTCACAGAGCATTTGCTGAACGTTATCAAGTTCAGTCGGGAGCACCTGCCTTACCAGGTGCTGGGAACCAAATCTGTAAACTAGACAAACCCTTCCCTCCTCTAGCTTTACAATCTGATCAGGGAGACAGACCCCAACCACATAATGGCAGAAATAACTAGAAACATATAGTTTTGACGTGTTGTGGAAGCACCGGGCCCTCTGACAGGGTGTTGGAGAGGGACCTAGTTAGATGGAAACGACCTGAAGAGGGAAAGGATGCTTCAGGAGCTGACATTTAAATGGAAACCTCCTTTAAATGGGTGGAAGTGGTGAAAAGGTACAAACTTCCAGTTATAAGTTAGTCCTGGGGACATAAGGGATAGCAAGGTGACCACAGTTAATGACACCATATTGTATAGTTGAAAGTAGCTAAGAGAGGAGAGCTTAAAAGTTCTCATCACAAGAAAAGAAAATGTGTAACTCTGTGTGGTAGACTTTCTGAACTGATCGTGTCACACACAGATACCAAATCCTCATGTTGTATGCCTTGGACTAATATGGTGTCATATGTCCATGACATCTCAATGGAACTGGGGGGAAAAAAAGAAAAGAAGTGAAACCTGCAAGAAGACTGGCTAGGTGGGTGAGGGGGTAGTTCAGAAGAGAAAAAGGTATTTTGTGAAGGCCCTAGGCTAGAAGGTGCTGGAATCATTCTTGCTGCCGTGTGGCTGGGACATGCTGAGAGGCGCTAGGGGCAGAAGCTGAGGCCACGAGGTGGGCAGGTTTTGGGAACTGATCCTAACAGCAAATGGGAAGTCTCTGAAGGGATTTCTGAGTGGCAGTTTTAAGGGGCCACTTTGACTAGCTGGCAGGAGACTGAGAACTGAAGGAGGAAAACGCACCTGCTGTCGCCTGAGAGGTGGCGGCGACAGAGCAATGAAGGGATTTGAGATCCACGTTGGGAACAGAGCCCTGAGGTCCCGGCCACACGTGGGCCCTGGCAGATGTCTCCCTAGAGTTCTCCCCAATTTAGGGCTTCCTTCAAGGACCTTCAAGGAATGCCAGTGTTTCTTCTTTGTAGATGTGCTTGTGGGAACAAGACAAACATCCAGGGGATGCCCAGTTTCTTCCTTTATTCCCTGGGGGTTCAGTCTGGTTCATAGGGTCCTAGGTTCCATCCTGACCCTCCCCTTCAGGTTCACATCCTTTCTCTGTAGCATCAGCGCTGATGGCCCTGCCCACGTTCTAGGCTCTGGGCCCCCCTGTGGCCCAGCTAGTAGAGGCAGAACAGGATGGAGAAACATCTGGGTCTGCAATTAAACAAGCCTGAGTTCAAGTTCCAACACCAGCACATTTTTAAAAGATTATTTACTTATTTATTTGAGAGAGAGAGAGTAAGCACAGGTGTCGGGGGGGGGGGTGTGCAGAGGGAGCAGCAGAGGGAGAGGGAGAAGCAGACTCCCCATTGAGCAGGGAGCCTGATTCCAGGCTAGATCCCAGGACCCTGAGATCATGACCTGAACTGAAGTCAGATGCTTAACTGACTGAGCCATCCAGGCATCCCCACCAGCCCATATTAATTGCATGAACTTGGGCTAATTACCTCTTTGTCTTGAGCTCACTTTTCTTCATATATAAAATGAAGCCATTAATCCCTACCTCAGGATTCTTGAGATCAAAGGAGAAAATTTATACCCATCCTCTGGCACAGATGTGTCCTGTAGAAGCTTCTAGCCCCTTCTTCTCTCCACCTGCCCTCCTATCACGTAGCAACAGTGTTTCCCACAATGTTCTTTGCTCCTGTAGATACCACTGGATCCCCTCTCCTCAAAATAAACCATACACTTAGCCTCAGCCTTCCTTGGATTGTCTTGACTGTGTGAGTAAAGGAGGAAACTGTGCCTCACAGATTTTGACACTGTGTAATACCAGAGCTCTACCAGATAGATTTCAAAATGGCCACTTTGATATTCCTCTTACTTGGAGTGCAGACAGTCACCTTTTTATTGATTGATTGATTGATTAAATTTTTGAGAGAGAGAGAGCGAGTGAGCATGGGAGAGTGGCGTAGGGAGGGAGAGAGAGTCTTAGCCAGGCTCCATGTAGAGCCCAGTGCAAGGCTTGGTCTCGCAACTCTGAGATCATGACTTGAGCCAAAATCACCAGTTGCACCCTTAACTGACTGAGCCACCCAGATGCTCCTATTTTATTCTTTTAAAGATTTTTATTTTTAAGTAATCTCTTCATCCACTGTGGGGCTCAAACTCATAACCCCAAGTTCAACTTGCATGTTCCACCCACTGAGCCAACAGGGTGCCCCACCAATCTCCTTTCTAGATTGAGGTTCCATCTCCTCCACAGAGCTTCTGAGAAGTTGGCCTGTGACTGCTGAGGCCTTATGTCACATATTTTCCAGGACAACTAAAATATTGTCTCATTGCCTCAACAGATCAATGACTATTCTTAAATATTAAATATCCCAAAGTTCTGATCCGTATCTGTTATGGCTTCTCGCCCTTAGAAGTGGTCTTCTGTCCAATCAGATGTTCTGATTTCTCTTGGGGAAAGCGTGGTGGTGATCCCCATGGACATACCCCATACTCTCCCACCCTCTTTTTGAGCTCTCTGAGGCTGAGTGTCTACTTTGTACAAAGTAGACATGGGTTTGAATCAAGACCTTCTGAAGGTCACATTCCCTCAGTCTCCTCATCTGAAAAACAGACTTATTCCGAATCACAGGATTATTTTGAAATGTAAGTGGAACAATCTTTGTCACATACCTAGCAGAATGTCTAGTGCCGAGAAGATATCCCACAAGTGTTGGTGCCCTTTTGCCTTTCAGTGGTGAATATGAGATTCAAATATCTTGGGGGACCCCAAGACCACCCCCAGATTCATTGAATCTCTAAGGACTCATAGGATGCATATAGTTGTACTCATGGCTAAGATTTGTCACAGCAAGAGGACACAAAATAAGAGTAGCTAAGGGAAGGTGAGGGTGCCTGGGTGGCTCAGTGGGTTAACCCTCTGCCTTCAGCTCAGGTCATGATCTCAGGGTCTTGGGGTCAAGTCCCACATCGGGCTCTCTGCTCAGCAGGGAGCTTGCTTCCTCCTCCTCTCTCTCTCTGCCTGCCTCTCTGCCTACTTGAGATCTCTCTCTGTCAAATAAATAAAATCTTAAAAAAAAAAAGGGAAGGTGAAAGGGGCAAAATCTGGAGGGAACAATGTACAAGCCCCCCAGTACCCTCCCTGTGGAGCTAGTTACCCAGCACAAAAAAACACTCATGAACTCTTGTCTACCTAGAAGCTCTGTGGAAGCTCTGTGGAGACCCAAGGTTTTCATGGGGGCTGGCCACATTGGCACTCTTGGCCTAGCAGTACCAAAATTCTGATTTGCACTGAAGGAAATCCATCTCAGGACCGTCTAAGCACAGTGAGCCACTCTTGCCCACTAGGGAAAGTTCTATATTGGTATAGAGTACTGTTTACTAACTGTGTTCCTAGACTCCAGCCAAGGACTAACTGGGTAAAAGCAGAAGCAGGCCATTCTAGGGAGAGCTGTCTTCGGTCTGCTGCACTCTTCTGCCTGGGGGTAACATCATATTGGCCATTGTCACGTGCTAAACTTGACACAATTGTATATATATTTCTAACAAGGGGACTGGGCGACTCAAATGTATTCTCTGCTAAGACTGATTTCTGATGTGAATTTGACGAAATGGAACCTGAGCTTGCGATCGGTTGTAGTCATCTCATTACAAACACACAATACCTCTCAAAGGCAGGGCTCGTGTCTCATTGGTTTTTGTCTCTTCAACCCACGCGTACAGACCAACGGGTGAGAGGATGGGGAGGGGGAGAGAAGAGGTTGGAAAATACATGAAAGAGAGCTTCATAAAAACGGAGCGTTTGCCTTTTCTTCTTCCAGGTATCATCATGCTGCTTTTGTCTCCGTTCTCCCTCACTGCCTTTTACTGCCTGCTGTGGTCACTCTCCTACATCTTCTTTCCAGATGCTCTGTGGGGCAAAGCAGCATGTCTCAGGCTACAGTGCCGAGAAAACTGAACAGCTTTACCCACTGCCGCTGGCCTCTGTGGTCTTTGTGCCGGCACATCGGGCCAAGCCTTGCCGTAGCCTCACTAAACCTTTTCCTGTCTCCACGTCTCCTGTGTGCTGGATAACATGTGGCCTTGAACCAGGGCAACCCAACATCGGGCCAGCGGCCTTCACTTTCTCCTCTTGCTCAGGGTTCTGAATCCCTTGGGGACAACAGTGGTTTATGTCCTAAAGAATAGGTTTTCCAAGCTGAAGTTGGGCCTGGCTGACTTCCAGCCCTGTTACCAGATGGGGGTCCTGGTGCACGCAGGTCAGTCCCTTGGAAAGGAGGGAAAACCTTTGGTCTCCACCTTGGTCTGGTTGTTAAGGCTCCAGGGGCAGGACAGGGCTTACTAAAGTGGTTCTTAAACTTGCCGGCTCCGGCTCCGTAGAGCTCGTCACGGGACAATGGCGTTGCCCAGTGTCAATGTGCATAAGCTTTTGTGACTTAAAATTCTGTATTTGAGCAGTCACAACTTTTGCCTTTTGCTTCAGTGAAGAGATTAGACACCCTGGCAGCTTGAGGGCACCACCTGGCTTCCTTCCTTCTGTTTTTTTTTCCTAAATCGTAAAACATTAAACTCCTGATGTTCAAATGCCACTTTGTATTCTAAAATCCAAATTGAATAAAAATAAAGAGTATTGTATGGAAACTTGCAGTTGCCCCTCACAGAGAATTTAGGCTGGCTGAAGGCAGTGACACCCCCCCAACCCAGCATGGCCTCTGGACCTCCCACCTCCAGGCCATGTACCCAGAGATTGTTGGTTAGTTCAGCCCTTTCCTCAGCTCTGGAGCCGGAGCACTTTTTATCTAAGTTCTTGAAGTTTGCATTAAGTCTAAAATTAGATTTTTATAAAAATAACAATCCAGTGAATCAGGAGGCTATAGCCTGGCTTTCCAGGAATGGGTAGCGCCGTCCTGGTCCCGGTCCCCACGGCTCTCTGTCCATGTCTCTGTTATATCATTCATGTTTGTTAGGTGTCCCAATAATTGGTCCATGATTAAAGGAGCGAGACTGATACAAAGCGAAGGTCAAGCAAAGCTTTATTTCGCACCAAGCATCAAGAATCAAACCGAACATTCGAGGCCGCGCCTCTTACAGAGACAGTGACCTCTCTCTGCTTCACAGACTAGCTTTTAAGGACAAAGGCCATGTGGTTGGGCCTGGCCACACACAGGTGGCCAATGAAATTGTAACACAGAGAGAAAGCTGCACAGTCATGTTAGGTCACACTTAAGTGACCAATTGAATTACAATTTACCCTAGTAGTTATTTGAACCAGCCTATCATCTTGGTCAGAACTGAGGCCCAAAAGGTGCCCAAAGGGTGAGGCCCATACTCCTTGGTAACTAGGGAGACAGTATGCGCCCTCCCATTGATCAGATGTCTTCACCTGGCCTGACTCACCCTTGTATTTGGGCTTTGTTACCTGGGACTGGTTTCCGGGACTTGTTTTTAAGTAAGTCCCCTGAGGGAAGGGGGGCAGGGACAGTTTAAGTTGTAAACAACAAAGTTACTGTTTAACCGGATGGAAGCGCTCTGGCTAAATAGGTCCTTACAATGTTTTGTGTGTGTGTGTGTGTGTGTGTGTGTGTGTGTGTGTGTGTTTTAAATTTAAAGATTTTATTTATTTATTTGACAGAGAAAGAGATCACAAGTAGGCAGAGGCAGGCAGAGGTAAAGGAGGAAGCAGGCTCCCCAAGGAGTAGAGAGCCTCATGCAGGGCTCGATCCCAGGACCCTGGGATCATGACCTGAGCCAAAGGCAGAGGCTTAACCCACTGAGCCACCCAGATGCCCCATCATTTATGTTTTTATGGGTGGATGACTATGTCTGTATCCCATCAGATTTCAGGCTCCTTCAGTTTATGTTTTTTAAAATGTCTGCTGTTTACCACAGTCCCTGGTACTCAAAAATGTTTGTTTTATAGGCAAATAGATTTCCTTGTGCGTTCAAGTGGGTTAGGTGCAAGATTACTATAATGTGGTAAGAATCTTACAAATATATACCCAAATACACATACAGATACATGATGTCCTTTGGTATCATCCCCTTATTTCAGAGATTCCACACTTCATCAAAATATTTAGGAAATGCAGCTGGAGAACTGTGTTCACATAAGCTCTTGGAGGCCAGCTCCTAGCGTCATGCCTAGACATAGCAGGTGCTCAAGAAATACTGTCTTCTGGGGCACCTGGGTGGCTCAGTGGGTTAAAGCCTCTGCCTTCAGCTCAGGGCATGATCTCAGGGTCCTGGGATCGAGCCCCACATCGGGCTCTCTGCTCAGTAGGGAGCCTGCTTCCCTCTCTCTCTCTGTCTGCCTCTCTGCCTACTTGTGATCTCTCTCTCTGTGTCAAATAAATAAATAAAATCTTAAAAAAAAAAAAGAAAAAGAAAAAAGAAATACTGTCTTCTGAACCAACCAAACCTAGTCTACTAGGCTACTGAAGATTAGGCAACAACGGCCTCTTTTGAGCTGCATTAGTTATCAGATTTGGCGTCAAAGGATTCTGGCTACTTCTAAAACTTGAAACTACATTCGAAGAAGAAGATGCAATTCCGAAAGAGGATTTCCTTGTTGCTTTTGAGCCACAGCGACAGAGTGAAAAGAAATATGTAGACCTCCTAAGGGGATTGCTTTGAAAAGGGAAATACCCATTTGGATACTTGTTTGCACTTTGTTTGTAACAATTCATACTTCATTGCCTCAAACAGTTTAGGTTAGTGATGCAAGGATAGTAAAGTGTAGGACTATGTGCTTCCTCCCAACTACATGGAAGGAAGGCAGCCCTTCTATGTGGTTTCGGGGACTGAGGATGCATTAGCTGTGCAGGGCTTTACTTCTCCAGTTAGCAATAAAACTTAAAAAACAGAACAGGTAAAACAGGACATGTAATAAAATAAAACAATATAAAATATAAGCTATTCTAATGTAGAATAGCTCTCAGGAACAAGTGGGAAGTCTGGGACTTTAAAAATATACTTCTCAGATGAATGCATGAAGTCAGAGGGGTTCTTTCTTAATTCAAGGCAGTTCTGCTACTTCTCAGCTTGAGATGGAGTATAGATTTCCCTTCCAGCACCCTCTTAATGAACCTGTGCCCAGTGAACAGGGACAAGTGACTGAGGAGTCTGCTTTTTTTTTTTTTTTTTTTAGCTCTGTGAACGTGAGTGAAAGGTTTAATCTCTCTCAACCCATTTCCTTAACTGTAAAATGAATTATTTACTTCCTCTCTGGGTTGCTTTGTGAATTAAATATGATGACACATAAATAACTAGAATAGGGAATGACTGTAAAAGGTATTAAATAAAAGATTGCTTTTCTCCTTCTAAACTTCTAAACTTCTAAATTTCCTCCCTTCCCATTATATACCCTTCCATTTAAAATAATAGTAATAATAATAGTTATCAGGGTGCTTAGGTGGATCAATGGGTTAAGCCTCTGACTTTGGCTCAAGTCTTGATCCCAGGGTCCTAGGATCAAGCCCCACATAGGGCACTCTGCTCAGTGGGGAGCCTGCTTCCCCCTACCCCTCTCTGCCTGCCTCTCTGCCTACTTGTGATCTCTCTCTCTGTCAAATAAATAAATAAAATCTTTTAAAAATAATAGTTATCATTTATTTAGTCTTTTCTATGTGTAGGAAGTGTTTCTTGCACTCTATTCTTTCACTCAATCCCTCACACAACCCAATGATATGGTGACTATAGGCTTAAGGTTGGCAGTTGACAAAGTGTGGTCTATGACCCCTGGAGTTCCTAAGAACTTTTCAGGGTTAAAACTGTTTTCTTAATAATCTTAAAATAAGGGGGCACCCAGATGGCTCAGTCAGTTAAGCGTCCGACCTTGATTTCAGCTCTGGTCATGACCTCGGTGTCCTTGGATTGGGCCACTTCAGGCTCCCTGCTCAGTGGGGAGTCTGCTTGAGGTTCTTACTCTCCTTTTCCCTCTGCTCCTCCCCCTGTTCATGCGTGCACACGTTCTCCCTCTTTCATAAAAATAAATAAATCTTAAAAAGAAAATTCTAAAACAGGGACTGAAAATCACTGCTGTCATTCTCCTAATGGTGCAAAGCAATGGTGGATAAAACTCCTGGCACTGAGTGAATCCAGGCAGGGGCACTAAATGGCCTGGGTATTCAAATGTACTTTTCACTATCATATGTTCACAGTAAACAAAACAAAACAAAAAATGTTTCATTTATGACTGTCCTTGACAAAGTAGTAAAAATTATTCAGTTTATTAGACCTTAAGGATACATCTTTTCAATATTCTGTGCAACAGCGGAAATCATATATGAAGAACTTCTGCCTACTGGAGTTAAGATAGTTGTCTCAAGGAAAAGTACTGTTTTGAGTTTGAGCTGAATTAGCTGTTTTTCTTATGAAATACCAAAGAATAAATGAAAAACTTGAGCTGTTCAGACTTGGTTTTCTCAAAATATGAGCTGAGACTGTCACTCATCAAAAAAGTTTTTGTTACCAAGAATAAAATTTGAGCTTCCCAGTGAATTTGGGAAAACTTGTATCTACTACCTTGAACTTGACAGCTTTGCAATACTCAAAGACTTTTCTGATAAGATCACGGGAGATATTAATGAAAAATTTATTTTTTATAATGTATAATAAAATGTGTAAACATTTAGAAGATCTGTATAACTCAGTGAAGCATGATGTTGTAAGATCATGCATAGATAAATGATCCATTCAAAGGGCAAGAGGAAAGATCAGTGGATTTTAATGTAATAGAGTACAGAAAATTCATTAATGTGGTATCAGATTTCAAGTTGCAACTAACCTTTAAAATCTACTACCTGCTAAATTTTGGTATAGTGTCAAAGAACATCATCTAAAATAATCATTAAAATACCCTCCTCTTTTTCAACCACATATCAATGTGAGGCCAGATTTTCTTCATATAGTTTAAAATAATATGAGAACACAGGGGCATCTAGGTGGCTCAGTGGGTTAAGCCTCTGCCTTCAGCTCAGGTCATGGTCTCAGGGTCCTGGGATCAAGCCCCACATCGGGCTCCCTGCTTAGTGGGAAGATTGCTTCCCCCTCTCTCTCTGCCTGCCTAATCTGCACACCTGT
This sequence comes from Mustela nigripes, assembly GCF_022355385.1. NCBI lineage: Eukaryota > Metazoa > Chordata > Mammalia > Carnivora > Mustelidae > Mustela > Mustela nigripes. The sequence continues at coordinate 32,874,448 of NC_081570.1, forward strand.
GATCTCTTTGTCAAATAAATTTTAAAAACAAAATAAAATACTATGAGAATACAGAATGCATAAATATTAAAACTAGCTACTTTCCTTTAAGATAGATGTTAGATTTGCAAAAATGTAAAACAGTGCTACTCTCACCAATGATTCTTCATTTTGTTACTTTTTTCTTTAAATATTTATTTTAGAGGGGGGAGCAGAGGGAGAGGGAGAGAGAGAATCTTAAGCAGGCTCTATACTCAGAGCAGAAGCCTATGTGGGGTTAACCTCAGGACCCTGAGATCATGACCTAAGCTGAAATTAAGAGTCAGATGCTTATCTGACTAAGCTACCAGGTGCCCCTAATTATTTTTTAAAAAAACTTTCCAAGATAGCAGAGGAGTAGGAGAACTTAGTTTTGTCTGGTTCCAGGAATTCAGCTAGATAGCTATTAAATCATTCTGAATATCTGTGAACTCAACCAGAGATATAAGAAAAGAATTGCTGCAATTCTACAAATAGAAAAGTGACCACTTTCTGCAAGAATGACAAGACAGAAAAACTCACCTCAAAAAAGAGAACAAAAGGCAGTATTGACTGCCAGGAATCTAATCAGTATGGATATGAGTAAGACATTGGAACTAGAGTTTAGAATAACAATTACAAAGATACTAGCTGGGCTTGAAAAAAGCATAGAAGAGACTAGAGAATCCCTTTCTGGGGAAATAAAAGAACTAAAATCTAATCAAGTCAAAATCAAAAGGCTTTTAATGAGTCATAATAAAAACGTGGAGGCTCTAATTGCTAGGATAAATAAGGCAGAAGAGAGAATTAGTGATATAGAAGTCAAAATGATGGAGAACAAAGAAGGTGAGAAAAAGAGAGATAAACAACTATTGGATCATGAGGAGAGAATTTGAAAGAGGAGTGATACCATAAAGCAAAACTATATTAGAATAATTGGAATACTAGAAGAAGAGGAAAGAGAGGGGCAAAAGGAGTGAATTACAGCAGAGAACTTCCTAATCTGAGGAAGGAAACAGGCATTCAAGTCCAGAAGGGACAGAACCCCCCCCAAGTCAATAAAAATAGGTCAACACCTTGATATATAATAGAAAGCTTGCAAATCTCAAAGACAAAGAGAAAATCCTGAAAGCAGCTAGTGACAAGAGGTATGTAACTTACAAGGGTAGAAACATTAGACTGGCAGATCTAGCTAGAGACCTGGAAAGCCAGAAAGGACTAGCATGATATATTCCGGGTGATAAATGAAAAAAAAAAAAAATGTGGCCAAGAATACTTTATCTAGCCAGGCTGTCAGTAAAAATAGAAGGAGAGATAAAAAGCTTCCAGGACAAACAGAAACGAAAAGAATTTGTGAAAACTAAACTAGCTGTGCAAGAAACATTAAAGGGGATCCTTTAAGCAAAGAGAGAGCCCAAAAGTAACAAAGACCAGAAAGGGAACAGAGACAATATATAGAACCAATGATTTTATAGGTAATACAATAACTTCATATCTTTCAATACTTACTCTGAATGAAAATGGACTAAATGCCCCAAGCAAAAGACACAGAATATCAGACTGGATAAAAATAAGATCCATGGGGACACCTGGGTGGCTCAGTGGGTTGGGTGTCTGCCTTCAGCTCAGGTCATGATCTCAGGGTCCTGGGATCGAGCCCTGCATCGGGCTCTCTGCTCAGCGGGGAGCCTGCTTCCCCCTCTCTGTCTGCCTGTCTCTCTGCCTACTTGTGATCTCTCTCTCTCAAATAAATAATAAATTAAAAAAAAAAAAAGACCCATGGCTACATTGTCTGGAAGAGACTCATTTAATTTAATTTTACTTTTAAAAGATCTTATTTATTTATTTGACAGAGAGAGAACATAATCAGGGAGAGAGGTAGGGAGAGGAAGAAGCAGTATCCTGCAGAGCAGGGAGCCTGATGTGGGCTCAGTCCCAGGACCCTGAGATCATGAATTGAGCCGAATGCAGACACTTAACTGCCTGAGCCACCCAGGTGTCCCAAGAGACTCATGTTAGACTCAAAGACACCTCCATATTTAAAGTGAGGAGGTGGAAAACCATTTATCATGCTAATGGACATCAAAAAGCAGTTAGGGTTGCAATCCTTATATCAGAAAAGATTTTAAACCCAAGACTGTAATAAGAGATGAGGAAGGATACTATATCATAATTAAAGGGTCTATCCAAGAAGATCTAACAATTATAAATATTTATAACCCTAACATGGGAGCAGCTAGTTATATAGACTGACTAATAACAAAATTAAAGAAACACATCAATAATAATACAATAATTGTAGGGGATTTTAACACCTACCTCACTGCAATGGACAGATCATCTAAGCAGAAGATCAACAAGAAAACAAGGGCTTTGACACACTGGACCAGATGGACTTCACAGATAAATTCAGAGCATTTCATCCTAAAGCACAGAATACTCATTCTTCTCTAGTGCACATGGAACATTCTCCAGAATAAGTCACATATGGGTCACAAATCAGGTCTCAACTGGTACCAAAAGCTTGGGATCATTCCCTGCATATTTTCAAACCACACGCTTTGAAACTTGAACCCAGTCACAAGAGGAAATTTGGAAAGAATTCAAATACATGGAGGTTAAAGAGCATTATACTATAAAGAATGAAAGGCCTACCAGGAAATGAAAGAAAAATTTAAAAAATTCATGGAAACAGGGGAGCCTGGGTGGCTCAGTGGGTTAAAGCCTCTGCCTTTGGCTCAGGTCATGATCCCAGGGTCCTGGGATCAAGCCCTGAATCGGGATCTCTGCTCAGCAGGGAGCCCTCTTCCTCCTCTCTCTCTTTCTGCCTCTCTGCCTACTTGTGATCTCTGTCAAATAAATAAATAAAATCTTTAAAAAAATTAATGGAAACAAATGAAAATGAAAACACAACAGTTCAAAACTTTTGGGATGCAGCAAAGGCAGTCCAAATAGGGAAGTATATAGCAATATAAGCCTTTCTCAAGAAACAAGAAAGATCAGGGGCACCTGGGTGGCTTAATGGGTTAAGCCTCTGCCTTCAGTGCAGGTCATGATCTTGGGGTCCTGGAATCAAGCCCCGCATCAGACTCTCTGCTTAGCGGGGAGCTTGTTCCCCGCCCCCTTCTGCCTGCCCTTCTACCTACTTGTGATCGCTGTCAAAAAATAAATAAAATCTAAAAAAAAAAAAAAAAAAAAAAAGAAACAACAAAAATCTCAAATATACAACCTAACCTTATACCTCAAGGAGTCGCAAAAACTTTTTTTTTTTTTTAACCTCTGAGAAACTGATCACAAAGGGATTCCAGGCAGGGAAGCAGAGAGACATGCTCCTAGTTTTCCCCAATGATGCTTGCAAGAGCCTTAGCATTCAATGCTATTCCAGTTGTGGACACAAAGGCTCCTGTAGCCCTTCCCTGAGGCAGATGAAACTTCTTTGCCTTTAAATTGTGAGTAAAAAGATGACCCAGTGCTGACTTGTTCAGGCATCCCTCACATCCCAAACTCTTTTTTTTTTTTTTTTTTTTGCCACAACCCATAGTAATAATGAACTTTTACCTCCAATGTAGTAGACACTTTCATACATGAGCCTGAAACAAAAGCTTCATGAACTATCTTTACCACATACAATAATTTTTAATCTGTTGTTTCACTAAAAAGAAAAGCTGGTCACAATTTCTTAAACTGATTTCACAACCTGCAGTTTAAAAAACTGCAATCCTAGAGGATGTCTCTAGGTTGGAATAGTTCCAGGGCTGAAACGCGTTATACAGGCAGTTCTCAACTAAGAGTCAGAATCTTTCCAACTGATGCTCCTGTATTACTTGGTTGTTTGAAATTTGGAACATCTCCCCTGAGACAAGGTGGCTGGGAAGGGAAGAAACGTTTACTGAGGATCTGTTACATACATTATCTCATTTATTATTCCAAATGTTCCTGACAGGAAGAAAATGTTCCATGACATGGATGGGAAGAGTGAGGCTCAGAGGCTAATAACTTATCTAATGGAGTAGAATTGCTACTTGACCCCCGGTCATTTGAATCCAAAAACTGTGCTCTTTGTAGTATTTTTATGGGTTTACAATAGCTCACTTCAAATCCCAACTCCTCCAAAAAAAAAAAACAAATAATCCCCATTCAGTCCAAATTCAGCAGAACACCATAGACCCTAATTACTTTATGGGGATAATCTTTGTAAAGATTATCCTTAGTTATAATTTAGGCTCTCAAGAACACATTCTCCTCACTGGTAGCAAGTTCCTCATACCCCATTAGTGGTCCAGTTTCCTCCTAAAACAAGCCATAGCAATGGGAACAGAATTCTGAGTGACTTCTGAGGTAGCAGGGAGACAAAGAGGAGAGGGGGATGGCTTGAGGTGTTCCCAGCACCAGCAGGGAAAATATGGGCACTTCTGGGGTAGAGAGTAAAGGAGGTAGCGATGTCTGGCTCCTTTGCCCTGAGAGGTCTACCTCATTTCCATACATATTCTGCTTTCTGACACCCTTCTCCCTACTCAGGAATATCTGGAAATGAAATAACCTGAAAGAACAAGCTCTGCTTTTGCTCAGCATTAAAATAACTCTTGGCATTGTGAAAGCTCAAGTTGGAACCACCATTCCTGACACAAGTGTCTCAGGCAGAAAGTTTATACTTTGATACTTAAAGATGGCAGGTGGGTGGATGGGGAGGTGAATGGTTCTTGAGGAACCAGCCTGGATATTCCCATCATAAAACCTCTTCTAGGCTTGATAAAGTAGTTCCTGGAGTGAAAAGTGAAAAGCACCTGCACGAGTCTCGCCGCTGGTACCAGGCCACTACGAACTGTCCACCACAAGGTGAGAGGAATCCTAGCTGCGGCTCATCGGGGAATTGAGGCTCACATATTTATATCCATGTGGCTAAAAACTTAGGAGCTGCTGGGTTTGCCGAGCTTTGGCCCCAGGAAGAATGAGAACTGGAAACACTCACATTCTTTCTCTTACCTCCTCCCTTTCATTCCCTACTGAAGGAGAAAGGGTTCCCTCCGCTCACCTCAACTTGTCTTAACTATTAAATTCTTTCTGGTGCCGTTTTCTGTGGCTAGGCACCCCAAGCTAAAGTAGGAGCAAATAGACATTTTATTAGTATTTTATTTATATTTTTGGAGAAGATCTACAGTTTCATGAGAAATGCTGATTTTTCTCAAGCAATAGAAAAAAGTTTAAAAAAAAAAAAAAAGAATCTGCTGTCTTAGAAGAACAAAACAAGTCTCTTCAGCAAGCACTGGGCCAATTCAGACTGAAGGAACCAGTGAAGCAGAAGTGACATACGGGAAGTTCAGATTTATCCCAGTTCCAGAATAATGCAAACATTTTCTTGTCTGGTTCTGTAAGGTTCCAAGCGGACCATCTCAGGGAAACGGGAACCATGTGGAAAAAGCCAGCCTCGGGGCGGGGGTTCATCTGGTTCTGTGCGCGGGGGCGGCTCACTCTCCAGGAGGCTGCATCTGTTTACAGAACTCATCGAACTGCTGCTGCTCCAGTTCTGTCATGACTCTGTTGAGGGCATAGATCTGAAGCGGAGAAAAAGATCAGTTAGTGGGAGCGGCAGCTGCTCCACCTGTCCTCAGACGCCACAGGCTGTGGCGTTTGGAAATACCAGAAATGCAGCAGTGATGCAGGCGAGGGAGAAGGGCAGATGCTAATTCTATCTGGAGGATCAGTAGAGATGCAGTGGCTTGATCTGGCTTTTAAAGGGTCAGGAGGATTTGAACACATAAGAGACTGCGGAAGGGACATGGGAGGTGACAGCCGGCGGGGTAGTATGATGAGACAAAATGGAAAAGTACAGGATTAGTTCTGGAAACTTCAATGATGCCTATATGAAGGATATTAAAGAGTTCAGGGAGCTGGAGAAAGTGATAAGTGTGTTAGGAGCCTTAAATGCCATTCCATGACCTCTGGACTATGGCCAGACTCCGGAGAGCCAGCGACATTAGTGCGCTAGGGACAACCTGATGGATCTGTGCTTGGGGAGAGATAACTGGAGACCATGTGAGAGATAAAGTGGAAGAAGAGATTGTAGGCCACCTACAGGCATCATTACAACAGTCCAGGGAGGAGGCAGCAAGAATATGACGCAGGGTAGGCAGCGGGGATGGAATGAAAACTGCAAGAGACATTCTCAGGTGAAAGGTATCTACCTCATTCCTCACCTTTCTGTATCCTTGTGATATCAATCTGCCTATTAACGAGCAGAAACAGCAGAAAACTCCAATTTGTAGAAGGGAAAAATGAAGGAATGTGTTTCTGTGTAGATGATATAACTTGATTCGTTTAAGAAAAGACAAGGGGGGAAAAAAGAACCAGAGAAGTGAGACAAATAGAAAACACAAAATAAAGAGCAGAAAAGGCAACTGAATGTGTGAGGATCACCAACCCTGCGAGATGGTTCTTTGAAAATACTAAAAAGAAAATCCTGCAAATCTCTGACATGATTCATCAAGACAAAAAGGCTGACATAAACAAACATTATTATAATCAAAAAGGAAGAATAATTACTGATATAATGAGGATTAAATAAAAATATTATGAACTTTGTGTCAATAAGTTTGAAAACCAAAATGAAAGGAATTGCTAGAAAGAGTAAAATGATCAAAACTGACTAAATAGAAAGTTTGAATGATCCTATAATCCCCGCCCCCATTTTTTTTTTCTTACTGTGGTAAGATCCTATAATCTTTAAGGAAAAGGTGGATTCCACAGTGATGGAAACAGTTCCAAAAACGACACAAATGATTCTCAAAAAGCTAACACTGATGGTTAAAATGGTTAACTTTTCTGTTATGTACATGTTACAATAATGAAAACACATAAACAAATAGATCTGAATAGTTTAAAAAAAGAAAAGAAGTTGAGTGAAGACAGCCAGTCATGGAATATGGTAACATATATGAAATTCAGAAACATGCCTGACTAGACAGCATATTGTTAGGCTGCAAAATATTATTTGGGGGTACACAGAGAAATACTAAATTAGTGCAGAACAGCAAGGGTATAATCAGCATAAAATCAAGGGACAAGGACACTGCTGGTGGGAAAGGTTGGGGACAGGACCACAGTGGGGCCCAAGGAGCTTCCAAGTTACTGGTCACATTTTATTTTAGTTGGGTGGTACACAGGGTGTTGGTTTGGTTCATCTTCCTTAAGCTGTAAACATCATATATATGTGAATATACTTCTAATATATATGCGTCATCCATTCATGCTTTACTAAGCATTTTAATCTGCATGTGACTGAACTGGGGACTGAGAGGGAAATTAAGTAGCTTCTTGGAGACCTCAAGATCCAGAAGGCAGGCTGGTGGAAGGGAAAACAGAATAAGCAGAGAAAGAAGAGACTTAAAATGGGTCAGCAGATCTGAGCCAAGGAATGAAAGACTTTCGGGAAGGAAAGGGTGTTCAACTGTGTCAAATGGAGGCCACGTGCGCCCTCTGTTCCATTTACTCCTCAAGATGCTCCCACTTATCTAACTTTCTGGATTGCAGCAACTATGTAGAACTGAATGGAAACCGTGTGTCTTCCTCCCCACAAGGGTCTTGTCACATTCCTATCTTAGGAGATCACATTCCAGGCAGCACAGATAAAGCCAACAGCAACAGCCCAAGGTCACTTGTGTTTTGCTCGCAGTCTGCCCCTCCATCCCTGAGGGGCTACGCGTTCTGTGCTTCCAAGTGAGGATAATATCTTCTACGTCACAGAGTCACCTATTTTATATTTATATCTCCCTGCCTTATGCCAGGCACGACTTAGAAAGATTGGGATGGGAGTAGTAACAATCAGCTTTGGTGTGAGGACACCTGTGGTCAAGCACATGCAAGCGGGCCCCGTGCCAGGCAGTATTACATGGCAATATTCCAATATTGGATTCCAGTATTCCATGTTGGCACGTCACCATCAACACGATCAGTCCTTACACCCAGAGTCCGCACAATCAAAGCAGGCCACCTGCTGGGAAGCCCGTGGTTCCTGCTGAGGACTGCTGCCATTTGCTGAGTGCTTTATGCACAGCATCTCTGTTCCTCCTAACAGTCTTTGAGGTAGATATCATCGCCCTTGTTTTGCAAGGGGGAACTGAGGCACTGAGGTGCAGAGAGATGAAGCATCCTGTCCGAGGTCCCATGGGAAGAACTGGGGCTCATGACAAGCTGGAATTTGGAGTCAGACTAAGACATCTAACCTGTGGAACCTCATCAGAAGGATGCCATAAGGACACGGAGAATGTCCTCCGTATTTATCCCTACAGTGTGCGCAAAGGATGGTTTCTTCAGGCTGTTTCTTACAACAACCCTCCAACTGCTCCCCAAAGTGCAATTATCGGGGGGCCTGGATCCAGGTGGCGAGGGAAAGGTGAAGGGAAGGGGAGAATGATTTATTAGGATCCATGTCCACAGTTCTCAGATGGTCTGTCTTAATCCAAAGGTGGATTTCAGTTTATGGATTAACTTTGAACACACTATTCAGTTTACTTACTATACTGACTGTCTGCCTTTCGCACTGAACGCAAGTGCCACAAAGGCGGGGATTCTTCTCTGCCTTGTCCACTTGTGTATCTCAGGCTGGGCAATAGTGCTGGGTGCACAGTGGCTCAGTTTTATAGGTGGATCAAATCAACATAAATTTAAAGTCGGTCACTATCAAGGTGGAGAAGAAGTGAGGAATAAGAACCCTCTTACACTGCTGATGAGACTGCACACTTGTACAATCCGTTTGACAGCAATCTGGCAATGTCTAGTAAAACTGAAATACACATGGTAAATCTCCTTCTAGTCATGTATGCTCCACGGAAATGCTAGCACAGTGCCAAAGGAGACATCGAAGTTTTTCACTACAGCGATGTTTGTAGTAGAAAAAAAACTGTAAATAATTTAAATGTTCATCACTGGAGGAAGGGGTAAATATACTAAAGTAGATTCATAAAATGAATGACTATATCTCTCTCTCTTTCCCCCTCTATGTTCATTTGTTTTCTTTTGTATTTTTTCTTAAAAATTTTATTTTTTTGACAGAGAGACACAGCGAGAGAGGAAACACAAGCAGGGGGAGTGGGAGAGAGAGAAGGTGGCTCCTCACCAAGCAGAGAGCCCGATGTGGGGCTGGGTCCCAGGACTCTGGGATCATGACCTGAGCCAAAGGCAGACGCTTACGGCCTGAGCCACCCAGGCGCCTCTTATTTGTTTAGTTTCTTAAACCAAGAAACAGACTCTCGAATACAGAGAACAAACTAATGGTTACCAGAAGGTGGGAGGGATGGGTGTGATGGGTGATGAGCACTGGGTGCCATATGGGAAGTGCCGAGTCACTGTCTTGTACACCTGAAACTAATATTACACTGTACGTTAGCTAACTGGAATTTAAATGAAAACCTAAACAATAAAAATAAAACTGGGGCACCTGAGAGCTCAGTAAGTTAAATGTCTGACTTCAGTTCGAGTCATGATCTTGGGGTCCTGGGATGGAAGCCTGCGTGGGGCTCCCTACTCGACGGGGGGAGTCTGCTTCTCCCTCTGCCCCTCCCCTGCTTGTGCTCTCTCAAATAAATAAAATCTTTAAAAATAAATAAATAAAAATAAAACAGATTACTATACACAGTGATGACTAATAAACTAGATTATATTAATATGAATAGTTCTAAAAAACATGTAAGCAAAATGTAAAATAAAACAGAATTAATGTAAAAATTTTAAAACACAAAAGAATATTATATGTTACTCAAGGATATCTAATAATATATCTGAGTGTAAAAGCATAAAAAATTATAGTGGATGTCCACAGAGAGGGAAAAAGGGTAAAAGACAGGAAATGGACAAAGAGGACTTTAAATTCATATGTAATTTTTATTTATCTAAAAGGCTCCAGGTGAATATAACAAAATAGTAACCACTACCAATCTGACATGCTGAGTACCCCAGTGTCTGTTCTAATATTTTGTTTTTCTGTGTTTTTAAATTTCTCAAAAGGGAAACAAATAAAATGCCTAGAAAGAGGGAAAAATTTGCAGCAAGCTTTCTTCTGATAATAAATACTAAAAAAAAAATACACATCTGGATGTGGTGCCACACGGGTAGCGTGGGCAGTTTAGCTTTTCATTCTGAAGTTGATCCCAATTGTTGACTGCACAAAGAAACAGGTTTGGTGGGTGTAGAGCTTGGGCCTCTACTGCTGGTTATGAGCAGCTACTCTCCAGGCCAATGCCTGAACATCTGCGCTAGGGGGTGTCCAACACTTTGGTTGTCTCACTCTGACCCCTCCCTTCCATGTCCCTTCTCTTTTTCCTTTCTTTCTTCCACAAAAGCTCTGCACCAGGAGTCATCTGGAGAGGGTCAGGGTTCAGACACTAACCTGGCATGGGACTCTGGGCTGTCACTTCATCATCCTGAACCTCACTGATCTCCTGGGAGAAGAGCTGTTATGCCGGGAGGCAGGTAGCTCTCCCCCCCACAGCTCTCCCCTCTACTCCTCTACTCCAGCATCATCTCCAGCAGACTACAGGTGTACAGGCCTCCTCCTTAATCTCACCTCTGCTCTTTGTCTTTGCTTCAGCTCCTGCTGGGCTGATTTCTGCTTGGCCTTCTCAACTCTGCTCACAGGTTCTTTAACTTTGGATTTTTCTTTCCGTGTAGGCTGATCCATGACTTGACTTCTGAACACTTGTTAGCTCTGACCTGGATGGTGCAGAAGAGACTGACTGATTAACAAAAGAAAGAAAGGAAGAAAGAAAGCAAAGCAAAGAAAAAGAATTTCCAGTCCCTCCCTTCACTAATCCCAGAGTTCAGCCCCCCTCCCTTGACAGGTGAGGCAGAGTGGCCCCATGGAAAGGGCGCTGGATTCGGTGGACTAGGACTGAACCCACCGCCATGACCTTGCTGGGTGTCCCTGGGCAAACTGTTTAAATACCTATTTTTCTAAAAAGAAATGAATAAAACTAACAGAAGGAAGGCAGTGCAGCAAACTTTCTCCCGATACTAAATACTAAGATACTTAAATACTAAACTAGAATCCCCTCTCCACCTTGAGCCTTAGTTTCGTGTCTGCAAAATGGGACAACAGCCCATTCCCTGGCGTGAGGACCAAGCGAGAGGACCTGGCTGTTCTGTGAGGACCCGGCGGGGCGAGCCAGTCCCAGCCCCGGAGCGGGGCAGCGGGGAGGCCCGGGCCTCGCGCCGTCTCCGGCCTCAGGGCCAGGCCCTCCCACCTCCCGGCGGCCGGAGAGTTACCGCCCCGCTCCGCCGCGGGGCCCCAGCCTGCCCCCGCCCGGGCCCGCCCTCCGCCACAGCCCGCCCCGGGCCCAAGCCCGGCCCCAGGGGACGTTCCCCCGCCCGTCGCTGCCCTCTCCGGGTGCAAGATGGCGGCGGGCGGCGGGCGACGGTCGGGAGTCGGCGCCGGCCCTCCCCGTCTCGGTACTCCGGGGTTCCGCCGCGTCGCCGGCAAGGCCCCACGTGGGACACCCCGGCCTTCCCCTACCTTCGGGTCTGGAGTAGCGAGCCCACCGCGCCTCGGATTGGGCGGGGCCGGGGCTGTGACCCGGGGGCGGGGCCGGGAGGCGGGGCAGCGGCGGGAAACAGGCGCGCTCTGAGGCCCCGCCCCCCTGGGGGGGGCTGCGCGTGCGCAGAAAACATATCTGGACGTCTGTCTTTCCCGATCCTGGGCCCTGGGACTTGGGGGGGGGGGGGTTTAACAGGGCATATCTCGGGAATATTTTCTGGGGCAGCTGCTAGGCTTTGAAGGGTGAGATGGGAAACCTGGGATGAGAATTATAACATTCTGGGCCTCAGTTTCTTAATTCGAAAAGTAGGGATGGTGATTTGCGCCTTCTTGATCTACGAGCTTGTTAGGAGCACCAAGTGAAGTCCTGCCGGCCACGGGACTTTGAAGAAGGATGTCAGGACAAATGTAAATAACCAGTATAAGTATAGAGAAACGTTCAAACTAACAGATAATAATACATCATTTTACAGTTACAGTTGTTTTACAATTAGAATTTTACAATTATTTTTAAATTTTCAAATTAAAATAGTTGGCTATCGTTTTTCATTGATTAGAACAGGATTGAAAAAAATGGTAGGTAAATGCTTTGACAACAGAAATCTTGTTCAGTCTAAGAATGATGATATAATAATAATAACAGGGACCTCTGGGTGGCTCAGTGGGTTAAGCCTCTGCCTTCGGCTCAGGTCATGATCTTGGGGTCCTGGCATCGAGCCCCCTACCCCTTTCTCTGCCTCCCTCTCTGCCTGCTTGTGATCTCTGTCTGTCAAATAAATAAAATCTTTAAAAAATAATAACAATAGCTGCCTCTTTTCAGAGCCTATGACATTGCAAGCACAGTTCTTAGAGCTTAACATTTATTAACTCACTTATTCCTTTTGATAAATGCATGTGTAATAACATGTTATTATCCCTATCTTACAGATAAAGGAACAGAGGCACGGAAAAGTTAAATGACTTGTTCATGGTTACACAGCTAGTAAGTATCAGGGCAAGTACTTCTGCCAGGTCTCAGGCTAGGACAATGGCCTATCCAGGAGAGGACATGTCCTCCAGATCCCCTACTTCTGCTCCTCTAAGAATCAGGCAAGAATTGAAACAATTGATGGATGCTAAGCAGGAAGTTGTTCAATGGATACAGAGTTTCTGTTTTGTAAGATGAAAAAGTCCTAAAGATCTTTTGCACAAGAACATGCATACATTTAATACCACTGTACTGTACACTTAAATAAGGAGGGAAATTTTATATTACTGGTTTTTTAAACCACAAAAATTGAAAAAGCACAACATTTATTCAGCAATTCCACTTCTAAGTTATCCTAAGTATCAGAGATAGCATTAGTCTTTTTTTTTTTTAAAGATTGTATTCATTTATTTGACAGAGAAAGAAAGATCACAAGTAGGCAGACAGAGAATGGAAAGCAGACTTCCCGCCGAGCAGATAGCCGGATGTGAAGCTCGATCCCAGGACCCTGAGACCATGAACTGAGCCGAAGGCAGCGGCTTAACCCACTGAGCTACCCAGGCGCCCCAGAGATAGCACTATTTTTAAGTGTAAAAAAAACTGCAAACAACCAAAATAATTGTAACAGGGGTTGATTAAATAAACAATAGGATAGCTAACATAGGATTCTATGCAGCCATTAAAATGACATAGAAGAATATTTATTGACATAATAAAACATTTTTATTAAATGAAAAAGTTACAAAGAGGAACATACAACATAATCACAGTATTTGTCTCAAAAAAAGTATTCTATACATAAAGAAAAGAGGCTGTATGAAAACATAAATCCAGATTATTTTGAGAGCAGAGGGTATTTTCTTTTCTTTCTTTTTTTTTTGAGAGAGAGAGGGAGATTGAGGAGCAGGGACAGACACAGAGGAAGAGGGAGAGAAAGAGAATCTTTTTTTTTTTTAAAGATTTTATTTATTTATTTGACAGACAGAGATCACAAGGAGGCAGAGAAAGAGGGGAAAGAGGGGAAAGCTCCCAGGCTCCTTGCTGAGCAGAGAGCCCAATGCAGGGCTCAATCCCAGGACCCTGAGATCATGGCTTGAGCCAAAGGCAGAGGCTTAATCCACTGAGCCACCCAGGGAGCCCTGAAAGACAGAATCTTAAGCAGGCCATACCCAAGGTGGAGCCCAAAGAAGGGCTCCATCTCACAACCCTGAGATCATGACCTGAGCCAAAACTGAGAGTCAAATGCCTTAACTGACTGAGTTATCCAGGCACCCTAAGAGCAGAGGGGATTTTTATCTTCTTTGTGCCTTTCTGTATGTTACAAAATTTCTACAAAGAATACTTACACTTTAGCAAGATTTATACTTTCTTTTAATTGAGGAACGTCTAACAAATATTATTTTAAGCTTCTATATTAATGTTGATTGGATTATTGTTAATACTAAAAATGGTCAGATTAGAATATACTATATTACAGCTGGAAACAGGGCAGGAACCTTGGAAGGCTTTAGAAAGCCAACTAAAACACACTGGATATAGGGTATGAAGGAGTGGAAAAGCCAAAGGAGAATATTTGGAAAAATAGTGGAGACACTTTTAGGAATGAAGGTATGCTGTGTTGGCTTGGGAAAGGATTGAGGTAGAGGGTGCGTGTGCCCGTAAGAGAGAGTTAGTTTACACTTAGAGGTGGCAAGAAGTTGTCTAACTCCAGAAAGTTACAGGTGTGGAGACTCTGGTTTGGGATTCTTCATCAGGAAAGTGCGGTTGGAGTCTGGAGGGAGTGAAAGTCCCCCTCCTTGTTCTTCCTCTATGAGTTTATGGTATCTATCTATCTATCAATCTATCTCTGTATCTATCTTTCTGTCTTTTTGTGACCATCAACAGACTTGGCCAGTGTGCACAATTCCCTACTTAGCTGAGCCAGAGTTTCCATTAGTATGACTATGGAATATTTTTACACTTGAGCTGTATACCAGACTAAGATTACTTTCACTTTATTGAACAACTTTTCCCTCCTAGAGTCCAAAATTCCTTTTTTCCCCATTCACTTAATTAATCATCTATTGTTAATTCTTCTGTTAATTTTGCCCCCAAATTTTCCATCTGGACTGTAAAACACCTCTTGATCTGGTCACGTGAATCTGGTGATCTTTCAGGGTCTTTTTTTTTTTTTTTTCTCGGAGACCTCCTTCCTTGGGTCCACCCTCCTCTCTCCGTCCTGGCCTCACTGTCCCAACTGTTGTCCTAGGATTTCCCCTAACCACATTCTGGGGATTCCCATCTTACTCTCTGGTGCCAAATCCCCTGATCTTCCATTTGTGATTTATTCTCTCATTTTAGAAGAGCGCATTCTCCAGTAACCTCCCCAGAAGGAGTTCATGGGAGGTAAATTTTTGAAACTTTGCTTGTCTAAAAATGGCTTTATTTTACTTTCACACTTGGCAGTTTGACAGGATAATTCCAGATTGGAAATCATACTCAGAATTTTAAAGGCATCGATCCATTGTTCTTTAGCTTCTCACGTGGCTAGACTCTGAAGAGGTCTGATTTAATCTGATTTCCATCACGTCCTCTATAATTTTTGTTTGTGAGTTTGTTTTCTGGAATTTTTTAGGATATATGTTTTTCCTTCATCTTTGGTGCTCTGAACCTTCATAATGATATGTCAAGGTAAGTTTTTTGTTCATTGTGCGAGGCACTCAGGAAATGTGTAGGCTTTGGGGAGATGTTCTCTATGATAGATTTCCTTGTTTTAAAAATCTTTTCTTTCTCATTTTCCATCTCTTGGTTTTGCTTATTCTACTTTTTAAGAGATTTTCCTGAACTTTATCCCCTAGCTCTTCTCTTGAATGTTTTAGTTTCTGCTCTAAAGTTTTAATTTCCAAGAGTTTTTCCTGGTTCCCTGGCTTTCCTTTAGGTAAACCTCTTGCTCTGTGTTATGGATTCAGGATCTTCTCTTATTTCATATTTCTGAGGACATCAATTGTAATTTTCTGCCATTTTCTTTTACTTCCTAGATTGTCTTTGTTGTTTATTTTGGTCTCTGGCTTTGGCTTTGAAGTTGGAGGCTTTCCTCAAGTAATGATAATAACTACCATATATTGGGTGTCAAGCACTGTTCTGAACATTTTATATGTTTTAACTAATTTAATCCTTACTCCATCCCAATGAGGTAGTTAACTATTCTTACTGGTAAGGAAACTGAGACACAGGAAGTTAGACTCTCACCCAGGTCACAGAGCTTAGAAATGAACCTGAATCTAATCAAATCTCTAGGTTTCCAATTCACAGGAAATATGAGGGATAGAGAAATAAATTAAATGATACCACTTGAAAGCAATCAGCCAAATCCAGAATGTAGGACATTGTACAAGGCAAATTTCTAAGTTTTTTTATAATCTTTTAAAAAAAAAATTTTAGGGGCGCCTGGGTGGCTCAGTGGGTTAAGCCGCTGCCTTCGGCTCAGGTCATGATCTCAGGGTCCTGGGATCGAGTCCCACATCGGGCTCTCTGCTCGGCGGGGAGCCTACTTCCTCCTCTCTCTCTCTCTCTGCCTGCCTCTCTGCTTACTTGTGATCTCTCTCTGTCAAATAAATAAATAAATCTTTAAAAAAATAAAAAATAAAAAATAAAAAAATAAAAAAATAATTTTATTCATTTATTTGACAGAGAGAGAGACCACAAGGAGGCAGAGAGGCAGGCAGAGAGAGAGGGAGAAGCAGGGTCCCCGCCGAGCAGAGAGCCTGATGCGGGGCTCGATCCCAGGACCCTGAGACCATGACCTGAGCTAAAGGCTGTGGTTTAACCCACTGAGCCACCCAGGCACCCCGGCAAATTTCTAAGTTTTACCAACAATCAAGAGTATAAAGAAAAAATTTAAAAGAAGAGCAAAGGGGGCACCTGGATGGCTTAATTGGTTAAGCCGCTGCCTTCAGGTCAGGTCATGATCCCAGAGTCATTGGATCGAGTCCCACATCAGGCTCCTTGCTTAGTGGTGAACCTACTTCTCCCTCTCCCTTTTTGATGCACTCTCTCTCTCTCTCTCTCTCAAATAAATAAATAAAATCTTAAAATTAAAAGAAGACAGAGGGATCATGATAGAATAAAGACCCTTTAGGAACTTAACCAGAAAACGTAGTATGTGTATCTTGCTTAGATCCAGATTTGAACAGACCACGTGTAAAAAGACATGTTTGATGTCATTGAAAATGTGTGAACGTAGACTGCATATCAAATAATATCAAGGGATTATCACCAATTTTGGTAGGTGTAGTGATAGCATGATGTATGTAGTTGTGTGTGTATTTGTGTGTACCTTAAAAATTATTGAGGACCTTAAAGAGCTTCAGCTTATATGGGTTATATTTTCTGCAATTTTCCATAGTAGAAATTAAAGTAAGAAATTTTCATATAATTATTATTTCACTTAAAGACAATAATAGGGAGGTGGGGGTGGGGTAACTGGGTGATGGGCATTAAGGAGGCATGTGATATAATGAGCGCTGGGTGTTACATAAAACTGGTGAGTCAGTTGACCTCTACCTCTGAAACTAATAATATATTCTATGTTAATTAATTGAATTTAAATTTAAAAATTTAAAGAAGACAATAATAACATACACGTTAACATAAACACTTATGTTAACATAGACATGTTAACATAAACATGACATAAACAACATGTTATATGAGAAACAGCTATGTTCTGAAACAAAACAATTAGTGAGAGGAGTGGCAATGTTTTACATATCTCTACATCTCTTAAGCGTCTGGCTGCTTAGAAGTCCGCTGGATTCTCATATTGGCTCTTGCATTTGGTCTGTGGCAGTAGGCTGTGTGGTTGAAGTGGATGTAACTGGAAAAGAGGCATTTCAATCACCTCTTCAGATAATTGTGGATATTCTTTGATAACATAGCCAAACTTGGCAAGTGGTAATCTCTGAAAGGTTACTGCAGCATAGGATCTAAAATCATACCAGTAAATTTTGTCATTTTCCCCTCTTAGTTTGATTGAGATATAATTGACAGATAGGTATACAACTTTTGAACTTGATACGCTTACACTGGGAAATGATTACCACCATAAAATTAGCTGATATTTCTCCATCCTGTCACAAAATTACCTTTGTTGTGGTGGGAATATTTAAGATGTACTTTCTTAGCAACTTTCAAATGTGTATTATACATTTGAAATACACCAGCGAACTTCTCATACTCTGCCACAGTTAAACCCACTGGTGTATCTTGCATATTGAATAGATCTTTTTTCTTTCTTTCTTTTTTTTTAAAGATTTTATCCATTTACTTGACAGACAGAGATCACAAGTAGGCAGAGAGGCAGGCAGAGAGAGAGAGAGGAGGAAGCAGTCTCCCTGCAGAGCAGAGAGCCCAATGTGGGGCTCGATCCCAGGACCCTGGGATCATGACCTGAGCCGAAGGCAGAGGCCCTAACCCACTGAGCCACCCAGGCACCCCTTGAATAGATCTTTTATCTTTGCATGATTTTGTCAAGATATGCATTAACCATTTGGAAGTTACTGGTTCACGGACTTATGTAGGTGTTTCAAATGTTGACACATTTCATTACACAACAGCAAAAAAATCATTAATCCTTAATGTCACTACCAAGCTCATGAGAACGATCTGTTTTTATTGGGATCTCTCAAGCCCACAGGAGCAGAGGAAATGTCAACACAATGAACAAATAAATAACAGCTTAGTATCATTATGAACATAAGAATACCAGGGGACCTCATGAAAGGGTCTCAGGAGCTCCTGGAGTTCATGGACCCCACAGACTCCCATCTGGCTGTTTTAAAGAAACTCTTGCACACATGAACCAGGAAAGAATGTTCCTAGCAAAAAATGAAACAAGATCGGATCGGGAGGGAGACAAACCATCAGAGACTCTTAATCTCACAGAACAAACTAAGGGTTGTTGGGGGGTTGGTGGGGAGGGATGGGGTGGCCAGGTGATGGACATTAAGGAGGGTATGTACTATGGTGAGTGCTGTGAAGTGTGTAAGCCTCATGATTCACAGACCTGTACCCGGGGGGCAAATAATACATTATATGTTAATAAAAAAAAAAAATGTTCCTAGCCTCACTGTTTGTAGAAGCCAAAGCCCAGACACAAACTGCATTTTTATCAATGAGGAAATGGACGAAATGTTGGCATATTCCTACAGTGTCTACCACACAGTGGGGAATGAATGTACCAGAGCTCTGTGAATCCATCTGGATGAATTTTGGTATCTTAATCTGTACTCCACCAAAAAGGAGAGTATGAATTGAGTCCTTCTGTGCAAGAGTTTATTTAGGAGGTGATCCCAGGAATCAGGGTGTGCCTGGTGGGTTCAGTCATTAAGTGACCCAGGTCATGATCCCAGAGTCCTGGGATCGAGCCCTGCATTGGGCTCCCTGTTCAGCGGGGAGCCTGCTTCTCCCATTCCCACTCCCCCTGCTTGTGTTCCCTCTCTTGCTGTCTCTCTCTGTGTTGAATAAATAAATAAAATCTTAAAAAAAAAAAAAAAAAGGAGGTGATCCCAGGAATCAGAAATGGTAAGTGAGAAGAAAAGGAAGAAAAAGTGCTAAAATGTGCATTATTGAACTACTGATATCTGTGGGTTACTGAGCTCATTCCCTCTGGGAACTCTCCGAGGTGTTGTGTAGAATACAGCTCAGAACTGTCCCTCCGGAGGTATGAGGCTGGAGCATTTTCTGCTGATGCCTGTCACTGCCCAGTTTATCCCCTGGGGTATTAAGGTTCCTGAACTCCTGGGCTGCATACAGGTTGAACAGCCTTCCCAGCCTTTGTAGAGGCCAGATTCAGATAAGCAAAGAGACACTGTGGCCTTTGAGGTGGCTTGCTGGCAGCCCACCTACAAGTTTCAGCTACCTCCTCCTGCCACAATGGGGCAAGAGTAGGGGACGGGGCTGAGGGCATATAGTGTGGGCCAGCACAGGTGTCTGCTAGACTCCGAAACTAAGGTTGAGTGAAAAAAGGAAAATCACAGGGAATTAAGTACAATGTGCTCCATCTGTATAAAGTTTAAAAAATACATAATGCATTGTTAAGGATACAATTATGGATATTATGAATGTAGAGTTATGGATATTATGAAAGCAAGCCAGGCAGGAAAGGGTTTATCACATGTTGGGAGACAGTAAGCAAGTCTATTTGTCAGAAAGCACACGTTGGGGTGCAGCTGGAGATAAAGGTAGTGGGTTAAAGAAGGCAGCTAATTGGCAGGTGTCTTTGAAACCAATCTTCAATTTTACTCTAATATGGGAAGTAAAGGGGAGCAAGCTTGTCCGAAGGAGTATGATAGGATCAAAACATATTGCAGGGAATCATTACGCAGTTAGCTTGGGAGGGAAAGGGGGCTGAGGGGCAAAGTTCCCTTATACTGGGTGGCACTGGGAATGTTCCCTCACTTTTAGCCTCCTCTTTGCTCTGTTCCTTTATCAGGAGCAGACAGGCAGGGTGTGGCTTGTTGGTGTATAGGAGGCAGCTAGGGGAGCCCCTGGCTTTGGGCTTCGAATAAAAAGGTGAAATCTTCCCAGGCTCACCTCCATGGCCTTCCTGATGTCCCTGTCCGGTGCCTCATCTCCCTGAATGGCCAGAGGAAGCGTTCCCAGCTTGGAGACTCCAGCTCTGCTGGTGAGGCACAGAGGGTCCTCCATTCCAAAGGTGGTGAGTCCATCTCCCTTTCTCTTGTCTTTGGCTGTCTGAGGATTCTCCAATTCGTTGGAGAAACTCTCCGCCTTGTCGGCACTCACACTTTAGAGGATGAAATGGGGGAAGGGAAAACGGGCACAAAAGGATGAGTGACCAGGGGGCTGGACAAGGGGGTTTTGACGAAAGACTCTCATTGAAGTAGTATTGTTATCAGTCTTAATTATGAAAGCTATCATTTATTTAACCCTTATTATTAGCTGGGTCCTGGACTGTGTGCATTTACACTGATCATCTGCAGATTTTCAGCGTCTAGTCTTAGTCTGTTTGAAGTTGTCAAGGGAGCTTCCATTGTGTGTTTTTTTTCTGACTTAAGAGTTTTGAAATTAAACTTTTTCTATTAGCAATAATCGCGCCTCGGATAAACCTCATTGGCTACGATACTGCCACTGCGCAAAGCTTGAAATTAAACTTTTTAAAACCCAAATGTAAATGAGTGCCTGGGGACAAAATGTTTCCAACACGTGTAGCAGAAAAAAATTGTTACCATATGAAGAATTTTGTAAGCCATTAAAGAGGCAAATGCCCACATAAAAAAATGGACAAAGTGTTTAGACAGGTAATTGACAAAGTCCAAATAACAATTAAGTAATCAAGAAATATAAATCAAAATAAAACATTGTTAATTATTTTAAAAGAGACATATTTTGTTACTTATTAAAATGACAATGATTTTTTTAAAAACATAAAACCCTGTGATGGCAAGATTGTGGGAAACAAGCAATTTCCTAACTTTGATCTGACCTTTCTTTTATTTTCTTTTTTTAAAATTTTTAATTTCTTTTCAGCGTAACGGTATTCATTGTTTTTTCACCACACCCAGTGCTCCATGCAATCCGTGCCCTCTCTAATACCCACCACCTGGCTCCCCCAACCTCCCACCCCCTGCCCCTTCAAAACCCTCAGATTGTTTTTCAGAGTCTATAGTCTCTCGTGGTTCACCTCCCCTTCCAATTTCCCTCAACTCCCTTCTCCTCTCCATCTCCCCTTGTCCTCCATGCTATTTGTTATGCTCCACAAATAAGTGAAACCATATGATAATTGACTCTCTCTGCTTGACTTATTTCACTCAGCATAATCTCTTCCAGTCCCATCCATGTTGCTACAAAAGTTGGGCATTGACCTGACCTTTCTAGAAGGCAATTTGGTAGTGCACATTAAGAGTCTGTTTTGAAGATGGGAAACTCAAAGCCCAAGAGTTTAAGTGACCTGCTTAAAGTTACAGAGTCAACAGTGAGGAACTAAACCAAGATTAGGGCTAAGACTTCTAACTCTAGTCCTCAATGCATTATCAATTGTAACAATGCTTGTAATAACAACGTGTTGGAAAACCTAAATATCCTACAAATACAGAATCATTTTTTAAATTCTCTGATATCCATGATGGAATACTTAAAATCATTAAAAGAATATTTGATGGTATGGGAAAATGTACATAATGTAGTACTTGGGAAAACTGGCAAATATCAACAGTGTGGCCCAATTAAAAAAAATAATACACAGGCATGGAAAAAATATTTGAAGAAACATATCTCTGAGTGGAGGGATTACAAATGATTTTTAAAATTTTAACCATTTTGGGGGGTAATTTCCAGATTTTCTACAATAAGGATGGAAAAAGCAATACATTTTATTTAATAAAAACCTCTTTTAAAAAGATTTTATTTATTTATTTGAGTGAGAGAGTGGGAGAGAGAGTGGGAGAGCACAAGCAGGGGGAGTGGCAGAGGGAGAGAGAGAGAAAGAGAGAGAGGCAGACTCCCCGCTGAGCAGGGATCCCTGAGTGGGGCTCGATCCCAATACCCTGGGATCATGACCTGAGCTGAAGGCAGACACCTAACAGCCTGAGCCACCCAGCTGCCCCTAAAAATTTTTTTAAATGGCTGAAATACTATGGGGCTATCCTGAAGGTGAATTGGAGCTGACTGACTGGTGGGTACCTGTCAGGGAAGGAAAAACCTATCTCAGAGGGCATGTGAGTGGCTCACAAAGTCTGAGGGAATTTGAGGCCACCACTGGGGACATAGTGAGAAAAGAGAGATTTTAGTTCCTTGAAGTTGGATGAGTACAAAGAAAAAATTAGAATTCTGATATAGCAATGAAGAAATACACATATTTACATATAGCAGTGTACTTGGGGGACATGCTGTACTATGGGGGTCTTATATGAGAGGTGGCATCTTGACAGCCAATGATGAGGACTCCCACACACTATCTGTTCACCCTTTTCTGTTTCCAGTCATTTTCTTCTATCCTGTCTCCCCACTACCATCTTTTAGTTTCCTCCCCTGTTCTTAGGTTTCTTCTCCCCATCGGACTTGGAAATGTGCATTGAATACCATGGCTCTCCTTCACCACTACTCTGCCCTCTGAAGGTTCTCAACATTAGACTCTCACTAATCCTCCTCTAACTTAATAATTTTGTAAACTTGAGCATCACGTTTCCTAATTAAGTTATTTCTAGCAAAGAACTGAAAATTTTTCCTTTTCATGAAGCAGAATTATAGTATATTAGAACTGGAAAGGAATTTAGTGCTTCATCTAATCAAAACTCTTTAATTACATGAATTTACCTTTTGCTGAACTTAGTTTTGTGATACATATTTTTATTGTTATAGTGTGCTTTATTAATAAGTCAGGAAATAGAGATGAGAAAAAATTGTTTGTATTTCCAACGTCTTAATTATTAACCATCCCTATTTTATAGGACTTACTCTCAACTCCTTTCTTAAACGCTCTTTAGTCTAGTTATAATCATTGTAAATATGTTATTTCATATTTTGATTTTTTTTTAAGATTTTTTATTTTATTTATTTGACAGACAGAGATCACAAGTAGACAGAGAGGCAGGCAGAGAGAGAGAGAGGGGAGAAAGCAGGCCCCCTGCAGAGCAGAGAGCCCAACGCGGGGCTCGATCCCAGGACCCTGGGATCATGACCCGAGCTGAAGGCAGAGGCTTTAACCCACTGAGCCACCCAGGCGCCCCCATATTTTGATTTTAATACATCATTATTAGTTTTTGCTGGAAACATAGGCTTGATGAGCCATAATTTATTTAGTCATCTTCCTTATTGATGTGTTTGTAGATAGTCCAGTTCTTCACTATTATAATAATACTACATTTTTTCTTTCAGATTCTTTTCTTAGAGTAGAGTTCCAGAATATTTCCTACTGGATTGAAAGGCAAATACATTTGTTTATCTTTTGGTACTTTCCAATTTGCAATGAACTCAACAAATATAAGTGAATCTCCCATTTTAAAGATGGGAAACCCAAGGCCTAAGACTCAGTGATTTGCTCAAAGTTACAAAGTCACATAGTAAGTTAGGGACTAAGACAGGACTAAAACCAAGCCATCTGACCCTAGCCTTCCATTCACCAAGGATACTAGCTTTTCCTTTACTATTGGTTTTATTTACCATTGGATTCTTCGGAATTTTCAGATGACATGCCATCTGACTTTTTTCAGATGACATTATGAGTGAAATTCACATCTTTTTTTTTTTTAAGATTTTATTTATTTATTTGACAGACAGATCACAAGTAGGCAGAGAGGCAGGTGGGCGGGGGGTGGGGGAGCAGGCTCTTCACTGGGCAGAGAGCCTAATGCGGGGCTTGATCCCAGGACCCTGAGTTCATGACCTGAGCCAAAGGCAGAGGCTTTAACACACTGAGCCACCCAGGTGCCCCATGAAATTCATGTCTTTAATTAAAAAACTAAGATCTGGGGCACCTGGGTGCTTCAGTTGGTTAAGTAACTGCCTTCGGCTCAGGTCATAGTTCCAGAGTCCTGAGATCAAGTCCCGCATTGGGCTCCCAACTCCATGGGGAGTCTGCTTCACCTTTTGACCTTCTCTGCTCTCATGCTCACTCCCTCTCTCTCAAATAAATAAAATCTAAAAAAAAAAGAAAAAAGAAAAAAAAAGCTAAGATCTAACATCACACTACTCACACTCTACCCAACAACAGAATATACCTTAAGAAACACACACACATGAAATATTTACCAAAATAGACCATATGCTAGCACATGAAACAAGTCAGTAAGTTTAAAAGGATTCAAATCATACAGTATATGTTTTTTTGCCTACAATGAAATTAAATTAGAAATTAATAAACAGAGGGGTACCTGGGTGGCTCAGTTGGCTTAGCACCCAACTCTTGGTTTCAACTCAGGTCATGATCTCATGGGTTGTGGGATTGAGTCCCAGGTCTGGCTTGATCAAGTGGGGAGTCTGCTTGAAGATTCTCTCTCTCTGTCCCTCCCTACCCCCATGCTTGTGCACATGCTCTTTCTCTCTAAAATAAATAATCCTTAAGAAAAAGAAATTAAGGGGTGCCTGGGTGGCTCAGTGGTTTAAAGCCTCTGCCTTCAGCTCAGGTCATAATCCCGGCATCCTGGGATCGAGCCCAGCATTGGGCTCTCTGCTCGGCAGGGATCCTGCTTCCTCCTCTCTCTCTGCCTTCCTCGCTGCCTACTTGCGATCTCTCTCTGTCAAATAAATAAATTAAAAAAAAAATAAAAAGAAATTAATAACAGAAAGGCATCTTGAAAGTTCCCAAATATTTAGAAACTAGATAACACACTTCTGAATAACCCACAGGTCAAAGAAGAAATCAAAAGGGAAATTAGAAAATATTTTGAACATAATGAAAATAAAACCACCACATATTAAAATTTGTAGGATGTCACTAAAGCAATAGCTATGGAGAAATTTATAGTACTACATGGATATATTAGAAAAGATTTCAAATCAATGACCTAAACAACAAGAAAAAGACAAATTCAAAGGAAGCAGAAGAAGGGAAGTAATAACAATCCAAGCAGAAACTGATACAGTAGAAACCAGGAAAACATTAGAGAAAAGCAATGAAACCAAGAGCTGGTGGTTCTTTGAGAAGATCAATAAAAATGATAAAGCTCTAGCCAGACTGATCAAGGAAAAAGAGACACAAATTACCAATGTCAGGAATGAGAGTGGTGACATTACTACATTAATTAATTAATTAAGCAAATTCTTGAAAGACCCGAACTACCAAACTCACTCAAGAAGAAGTGGATAATCTGAATGAGCCTATGTTTATTAAAGAAATTGAATGTGTAGTTACAAACCTTCTCATAAAGAAAACTCTAGGTCAAGATGGCTTCACTGGTGATTTCCATCAAACATTTGAGTTTGCTGCATAAACTCTTTTAGAAAATTGAAGAGGAGAGAATACTTCTCATCTCATTCTATGTTAACAGCATTACTCTTAATTACCAAAATCAGAAAAAGATAGTACAAGAGAAATACTGACTCTATCTTTCTTGGACATAGAGGCAAAAATTCTTAGCATTTTAAAAAATTTTAGCCAAAGATATAGAAAAAAGGCTACTACTTCATGATTGACTGGGGTTGATCCCCAGAAGGCAGGGTTGGTTAATATTTAAAAAATCAACCAATGTGGGCACCTGGGTGGCTCTGCCTTTGGCTCAGGTCATGATCTCAGGGTCCTGGTATCAAGTCCCGCATCCGGCTCTCTGCTCGGCAGGGAGCCTGCTTCCTCCTCTCTCTCTCTCTCTCTGCCTGCCTCTCTGCCTACTTGTGATCTCTCTCTGTCAAATAAATAAAATCTTTTAAAAAAATAAAAATAAAAATCAACCAATGTAATTTACTATATTAACAAACTAAAAATTAAAAAATTATCTGATCATTTCAATAGATACAAAAATATAATTTGACAAAACTTAACATCCATTCCTGATAAAAATTCTCAGTAAACTTGGAATAGAAAGGAATTTGCTTGACTTGATAAATGACATCCATGAAAAGCTTATATTACACTCAATGGTGAGGAAGGAATGTTTTCTGCTAGGATCAGGAACAAGGCAAGGAACCAATGCAATAAGGCAAGATAAGGAAATAAAAGACCTCCAGATTACAGATGAAGAAGTAAGACTTTCTTTATTCACAGGTGATGTGACCACCTATGTAGAAAATCCTATGGAAGCTACAGAAAAACTAGAACTGACAAGTGAATCTAACAATATCATGGATATAAGACCAACATACAAAAATCAACTGTGTTTTTATATGCTAGTAATGAAAAATCAGAAATTATAATTAATAACAATACCGTCAAATATTAAATATTTGGGAATGAAGCTGACAAAACATAGGTAAGATTTATACACTGAGAACCATAAAATTCTCAGTGAGAACTTTCACTGAGAGAAATGAAAGAAGACGTGAATAAGTGGGGAGATAAACCATATTCATTGGCCAAAACATTCGATGTGGTTAAGTTGTGAATGGTCCTTGAATTGTGTATGGATATTGAACTTTAGAAGGTGAAATCATATTTTATATTTATTAGGGGGACTTTCTTCATAAAGGACTTCCATGATGATCACTCAAAAAAGTGAGGAAGTCATTTGCCCATTTTGTATCTCATGCTACAGGTGTATGTCTTCATTCATTCTTTCATCTATTATCCCTGTTCGACATTCTACTGCTAGTTTCCTTGCATAATACCCTGGTGTCTGCATGATTGCCTTTCCTATTCCAAGTGTAAAATGAGGAATATAATACCCACTTCTCAGGGTTATTATCAATACCAAAGACAACATATGCAGAATACCTATAGGTACAGTAAATGGGAGCTACTGTTAATAGAGAACAATATTAGCAATCCAAAAATATATTTAGGATTTGGGGTTAATTCAATCCTACATTAATAGAATGTTGATTATTATAATATTGATATATGTTAACTGAGAACATGATGGAAGGAGGGGCCATCCTGGCCAACCAGATCAGAAGGATAGATCCTGGAGATCAGTATGGTGACCCGGTGGTTATTACATCGGCGTAAGAATATATGAAATAGGGGCGCCTGGGTGACTCAGTGGGTTAAGCCTCTGCCTTCATCTCAGGTCATGATCTCAGGGTCCTAGATTGAGCGCTCTCTGCTCGGCACCTGCTTCCTCCTCTCTCTATGCCTGCCTCTCTGCCTACTTGTGATCTCTCTCTCTCTGTCAAATAAATAAATAAAATATATTTTTTTAAAAGAATATGTGAAATAAAAGACCTAGCAGCCCTTGTTAATTTTCCATTTCAAGCTCTGAGAAGAGGGTCCGCTGAGCAGCTATGGCTGCAACTTTTGGCTCTGGACCCTGACCAGGGCAGGGGTGGGTGTGGGGGATGGGGGTTAGTGGTGGGATGGGGGGCACTTCCAGGTGTGCTTCTTTGCCTCCTGCACTGTGTGTGCCTTTGCTCAAAATTTACTGTTTCTCCTCCTTCTCCTTCCTTCCTCATCATCTTCCTCCTCCTTCTTTTAATATTCACTGTATTTGTTTTCTTCATCAAAGTTATATGTATTCAAGGTAGAAAACTGGGAAAATATAGAGGAATATAAGGTCACCTAATCCTCACTGCTACACCCAGAAGTAGTCATTTTTTTTTTTAAGTATCTATGTTCTTGCCTTTTTTTCCTGAGCACCTTCTCCCTAAATGGTATGATACTATGTATATTGTACTTAAAGTTATTAGTTTGGATTATAGTAAAAATTTCCCAGTGCTATTAAAGATTGTTCTTTGACATGATTATGAAATGCCGCGTAGTATTTCATTCCAAGAGTGTATCATACATAGTTCACTATCTTCATTTTAATGGACTTTTGGATTTCTCTCCGTTTTTCCTTTTGAAAAATAACTTTGTGGGATGCGTGGGTGGCTCAGTCATTAGGTGTCTGCCTTCAGCTCAGGTCATGATCTCAGGGTCCTGGGATCAAGCTCTTCATAGGGCTCCTTGCTCAGCAGGAAGCCTTTTTCTCCCTCTCCCACTCCCCCTGCTTGTGTTCCTTCTCTCGCTGTCAAATAAATAAATAAAATCTTTAATAAAAAATTACTTTGTGGGGCGCCTGGGTGGCTCAGTGGGTTAAAACCTCTGCTTTTGGCTCGGGTCATGATCCCAGGGTCCTGGGATCAAGTCCCACATCAGGCTCTCTGCTCAGCAGGGAGCCTGCTTCCCTCCCTCTCTCTCTGCCTGCCTCTCTGCCTACTTGTGATCTCTGTCAAATAAATAAATAAAATCTTTTAAAAAAAAGATTTCATTTATTTATTTGAGAGAGGGATAGAGATAGCAGCAGAGAGCACAAGTAGGGGAGGAGAGAGAGAAGCAGGCTCCCCACTGAGCAGAGAGCCTGATGTGGGACTTGATCCCAGGATCCTGAGATCATGACCTGAGCCAAAGGCTGACGCTTAACTGACTGAGCCACCCAGATGCTCCATCTTGGATGATAACTGATAAGGCAGAGAGCCTTTCTCCATTACCTAACTTCTCGTGTTCAATTTCTGAGTAGCTGGTAACCTGTGGGAAAAATGGGTGGGATGGGGGGGGGGGGGTTCTTGACTGTAACACAGTCCTAACCACACACTGTGTCCTGCTGCTGTGTTGCCAATTGTAACCCTAGGGGATTAGAGATGGATGTTATGTGCATCATGATTGAAAAACAAAAACAACCCTAAAGCAGTGTGCTGTTTGCCACAAGAGAAACAATTGGAAATTTGTTCAAAGCTTAAGTCCATCTTCAGTTTCCCAAACTCCCTTTGACAGTTCCACCTCCTCCAAGTCCTGGTTTGCCCAATTCCAAAACCTTCAGGGGCCTGGTCTGATAACTTCTATAAAAACCCTTCTCTTTGAAGAGGATTTGAAATATTGGGGAGAATTCAAGAGACAATATCTCTGCTGGGATTTTTTGTTTATTTGTTTTTTAGACAGAGAGAGAGAGCTCGACTGGGGCTGGGGCGACAGACAGAGGGAGAGGGAGAATCTCCCAAGCAGGCTCCATGCCCAAGTGGGGCTCAGTGAGGGGGTTCAACTTCATAACCCTGAGATCATGACCTGAGCTGAAACCAAGAGTCTGGTTAATGTTTAACTGATTGAGCCACCCAGTTGCCCCACTTCTCCAGAGTTTTTAGAATTAAACTTTATCCCCAGTTGTGGCATGAAAGTTTTGTTTCCTACTAGAGGAATTTCTGGCAGTAGCAAGTACTTTTTCTTTTATTTCTTTTTTAAAAATCAACATATAATGTATTATTTGCCCCAGGGGTAAAGGTCTATGAACCATCAGGCTTACACATTTCACAGCACTCACCATAGCACATACCTTCCCCAATGTCCATAATCCAACCACCCTCTCCCTATCCCCCCCCACCCCCCAGCAACTCTCAGTTTGTTTCCTGAGATTAAGAGTCTCTTATGGTTTGTGTCCCTCCCAATTCCATCTTGTTTCATTTTTTTCCTTCCCTACCCCCCACACCTCCCTGCCCTGCCTCTCAGATTCCTCATATCAGAAAGATCATATGATAATTATCTTTCTCTGATTGACTTATTTTGCTCAGTATAATACCCTCTAGTTCCATTCACATCATTGCAAATGGCAAGATTTCATTTCTTTTGATGGTTGCATAGTATTCCATTGTATATATACACCACATCTTCTTTATCCATTATCTGTTGATGGACATCTAGGTTCTTTCTATAGTTTGGCTTTGTGGACACTACTGCTATAAACATTTGGGCACACGTGCCCCTTCAGATCACTATGTTTGTATCTTTTTTTTTTTTTGATTTGATTTATTTATTTATTTGACAGACAGAGATCACAATTAGGCAGAGAGGCAGGCAGAGGGTGGGAGAGTGGGACTACGTTTGTATCTTTAGGGTAAATATCCAGTAGTGTGATTGCTGGGTCATAGGGTAGCTCTATTTTCAACTGTTTGAGGAACCTCATGCTGTTTTCCAGAGTGGCTGCACCAGCTCGCATTCGCACCAACAGTGTAGGAGGGTTCCCCTTTCTCCACATCCTCACCAGCATCTGTCATTTCCTGACTTACTAATTTAGCCATTCTGACTGGTGTGAGGTGGTATCTCATTATGGTTTTGATTTGTATTTCCCTGATGCCGAGTGATGTGGAGCAACTTTTTCATGTGTCTGTTGACCATCTGGATGTCTTCTTTGCAGAAATATCAGTTCATTCTGCCCATTTCTTAATTTAATTATTTGTTCTTTGGGTGCTGAGTTTGGTAAGTTCTTTATAGATTTTGGATACTAGCCCTTTATCTGATATGTCTTTTGCAAATATCTTCTCCCATTCTGTCAGTTGTCTTTTGGTTTTGTTGACTGTTTCCTTTGCTATGCAAAAGTTTTTGATCTTGTTGAAGTCCCAATAGTTCATTTTTGCCCTAGCTTCCCTTGCCTTTGGTGATGTTTCCAGGAAGAAGTTCCTGCCGCTGAGGTCAAAGAGGTTGCTGATTGTGTTCTCCTCAAGGATTTTGATGGATTCCTTTCTCACATTGATGTCTTTCATCCATTTTGAGTCTATTTTTGTGTGTGGTGTAAGGAAATGGTCCAGTTTCATTCTTCTGCCTGTGGCTGTCCAATTTTCCCAATACCATTTGTTGAAGAGGTTGTCTTTTTTCCATTGGACATTCTTTTCTGCTTTGTCGAAGATTAGTTGGCCATAGAGTTGAGGCTCCATTTCTGGGCTCTCTATTCTGTTCCATTGATCTATGTGTCTGTTTTTGTACCAGTACCATACTGTCTTGATGATTACAGCTTTGTAAGAGAGCTTGAAATCTAGAATTGTGATACCACCAACTTTGGTTTTCTTTTTCAACATTCCTCTGGCTATTTGAGGTCTTTTCTGGTTCCATACAAATTTTAGGATTATTTGTTCCATATCTTTGAAAAAAATTGATGGTATTTTCATAGGGATTGCATTAATTGTGTAAATTGCTTTAGGTAGCATAGATATTTTCACAATATTTGTTCTTCCAATCCATGAACATGGAACATTTTCCCATTTCTTTTGTCTTCCTCAATTTCTTTCATGAGCACTTTATAGTTTTCCGAGTACCGACTTTTTGGCTCTTTGGTTAGGTTTATTCCTAGGTATCTCATGGTTTTGGGTGCAATTGTAAATGGGACAGACTCCTTAATATCTCTTTCTTCAGTCTTGTTGTTGGTGTATAGACATGCAACTGATTTCTGTGCATTGGTTTTATATCCTGATACTTTACTGAATACCTGTATGAGTTCTAGCAGTTTTGTAGTGGAGTCTTTTGGCTTTTCCACATAAAGTATCATTTCATCTGAAAAGAGTGAGAGTTTGACTTGGAAGAGAGTTTTCTAGTAGGGAATCCTCGGGGGTGTGCTTGTGGTTCATGCACTCATTGCTTCAGTAATAACGACTACAGCATATTTACTGAGCACTTGTTCTGCGAGGCCTTTGTGGCAAGATCTTTCCATGCATTGCCTCCTTGAACCCGGGAAGAAGTTTCCACCTTTATAGATTAAGCACTGGAGGCCCACAGATATTAAGAATGTTCCCAGGGCCATGGAGCTAGCACATGAATGGAGCCAAGACTTGAATCCACTGTGGGTAACCACAGGCTAACCACAGGCCCATTCCAAGTCTGTCTTGGAACACTAAGTGCTAGAAGAAGCCAGTATCCTGATGTGCACCTGTTTAGTCCCCGGTGTAAGTTCTTGTTCTTCCAGACTCCTCCCTCAGCCTTCCAAATCACACTCAGTGCCTCACCCTCCGTATCACCATGGTCCTCACTCATGGCATTCATAGACACCCATGACCCCAGCCTCCACATTGAGCACTTCCGTCCTTCAACCCTCACAATAATCCTGCCAGAAGGCACAGTTACTATACCCATTTTAAAGACAGAGAAACAGAGTCTCAGTTACAAGGTTACCCAGAGAAGTTAAGTTACAAGTTGACAGGGAGATAAGTAGCAGAGCTGGGATTCCAGTTCTGGGCTGTGTGATTCCAGAGCGTTGGCCGAGCAGCCCTCACCGGCACCCCACCTCCTTACACTGTACCGGCACCCACATCAAGCTCACCAGCTCTCTCTGGTGTCTCCCTGCGTCTGTCCTCCTAGTTCCCACGGAGATGGCAAATTCCTCTGGCTCCTGGCTCTCCAGCTGCCTCGTGGCACTTATGTTCCTCCGGCTGCCCCTGCCGTTGTCAGGTAGGAGTTGGTGAGCCTCTTTCCCTGCCTGGGACCTCTACCCAACGAGTCCCAAGAACAAGGGGCCTTATTTCTTCCCGCGTTCTATTCCACCCACCCCTCCCCGCCCAGTCCTTTCCAATGCCCTTCCCTGGCCTTGCTCTTCGCCAAGACATCCCTTTCACCCGACGCCGCGCGGCTGTTCTCTGGTCCCGCCTACACGCCCTTGTCTGTTTTCTGTCCGCACTACGCAGGGGACGCCGACGACTACCACCTGGCCCCACTAGGGGGCACAGCCGAACTGCCCTGCCCCATCCCCCTGTGGCCGGTCACCGTGCCCACCGCGGTGACGTGGCTGCGGTCCCCAAGCCCGGACCGCTCCCAGGTCGTGCACGTGTTCCGCGACGGGAGAGACTGGGAGGAAGGCGTGATGCCAGAATACAAGGGGCGGACGGCGCTGCGGAGGGACTCGGGAGAGGGGAGCGTGTCCCTGGAGATCAGCCACGTCCGGCTGGAGGACCGAGGGCTGTACCAATGCGAGGTCCAGATCGGAAACCTGACTCGGGATGGCATCGTGACCCTGCAGGTGGCAGGTTAGTCATTTTCAAAGGGGGGGACAGAGGTACCCCCAAGACCTGAATCGTGGGATGCAGTTACCCCAGGGGTGCATTTGCGAAGTGTGAGGATGAAGCCAGAGACTCTCTCACCCGGTTGGGAGGAGCATGGGGCTGCGGAGAGGGCGGCCCCCGCAAGTGGCCAGGGCAGCCCCGCCTCCCCCAGGGAGGCTGCGGGAAGGGAGCCAGGGCTCCGGCGGGGACCGCGCCCCCACCATCAGGCATCTGTGTTCCCCGTCTCCCTCCAGTTCTAGGCTCCGACCCTTATATCCACGTGAAGGGCTACGACGCTGGATGGATCCAGCTGGTGTGCAGGTCTGCGGGATGGTTTCCACAGCCCTTGGCCCAGTGGAAAGACCCTCAAGGCAGAGTGCTTCAACCCTTGTCGGATGTCCATGTCCTGGAAGCTGGGCTCTTCCGGATCGCGGTGTCTAGCAGAGTCAGGGACAGCACGCTGGGGAACGTGTCCTGCACCGTCCACAATTTGGCCCTCGGCCAAGAGAAGACCACAGCCATGCTCATAGCAGGTAAAAGCCAGGACAGGAAACGGGCTCTAAGCCCCTGCGGAAAACTCCTACCTGAGTGGAAACTTTATAAAGAATTTTCAAACTTTTTAAATTCTATGAGGAACACATGTTTGTGGTAGAAAAGTTGAAAAAGTGATGAACATTATAAAGAAACCGGAAATGGCCTGTTTTGTCCTAAATTAGAACTGCTTTTAACCTCTGGGGGCATTTCTTTAAAGACATTCTTGTATGTCTCCAACTCTTGAGTGTGTGTGTTTTCATATATGTATTCTTCTGGGTCTTTTTTCCTTTAGTTACAACGTCCTGAGCATTTTCTGCCCATGTCCTTAAGTAGTTCTCTGCAGTATGATTTTTAAGAGCTACACAGTACTTCATTGTGTGGTTATAGCATAATAAAATTAATCAGAGCCCTATTTCTGGACATCTGGGTGGTCTCCAGTTTTTCCTCCTATTATAACCAATTATTCAGTGAACATCTTTGCACATATTTTGGGATGTGATTCTGATTATTTTCTTAGAATGCATTTCTGGAAGTAAAATTAAGGGATCCAAAGGGTGTGAATCTTTTAAAGACCCTTTAAACATGGAGCCATGTGGTAAAGCAAAGTGGTTTTGGAGCCAGGAAAGACAGACTGTGGCCTGGGGTCCCAGATCAGAAGGGGTCAGGACTTCTTTTTTCCTCTCTCTGTCCCCCTCCCTTCCCTTACTACTGCCACTGCCTCTCATGAAGTGCTAAGTGCTCTACTCTCCTGACCTCTTTACGTCTCCCTACAACCCAACGGGACAGAAATTACATCATCTCTATTTCCTAGATGGTCAGCTAGGCTTGGGGAGGCTCAGTCTCTTGCCCAGGGTCACACACTGCTGAGTGAGGTCTCACATCCAGCTGAGACTCTTCCCATGAGTCACAGAGCTTCTTCTGCTCTTTATCTCTTCTTTCCTTTCTCCTTTCTTCTTGTCCAGGCTTTAGGTCTCCTGCTATAGCACCACAGAAATGGTTCTGCCTCTGCTGGTAGGGCTCCGGGCCAAGATGTCACTCACTGACTGTTGTTTCACAGCAAAGTGAGGAATTGATGGGGAGACAGGTGGGTGCTCATGAGAAAGATGATCCCTGAGGAAGCCCCTCCTATCCTTCAAAGTCACCGGATAATGGCTCCATCCAGGATAGGACAAGGTTGTGGTTGAAAAGTGGAGTTTAACCTGTTGTCTTCAGGCAGGACCATCAGAACTACCCCTAAGAAATGAACATCTCACTTTGAAATCATCCCTGGTCACTCCCCCCACAGTCTTGGCTAGAAGTCTCTCTCTAACCAAGAAGTTGGGATGTGCTTGAGCCATCTGCCATCTGAAGCAAGGTCTGTGGCATGGGAGAAGCTGTTGGATGTCTCTTTGAGGGTGGCCATTGGTGGTTTCTGTTTTAGCCCCTTCTCCAGGGAGGATCTCCTCCTCTACAGTGGCTCTTGCTGTCATCCTGCCTATCCTGGGAATTCTCATCATCGTGGGCATTTACCTCATCTGGAAGCAAAGAAGATCAAAAGGTAACTAAGTGGTAAAGGCGCCCCGACTGGCAAGAAGTGGAATGGGCTTCTCTAGGAAATGTCCAGGAAGAAGTAGACGTGGACGTGAATTACCTGTAGGTTGGGGACCCTGCAAAATGGCAGAGAGAGAACTGGTAGAGCCTTGCCTGGGGACTCCCAATGCAGAGAAGGTCAGAGAAACTGCAGAAAAATCCTGGATAGAGCTGTGAATCATTATCTTTTGATAAATTAGGAAAGAACTGATCTTGCCAGCCTGCTAGTTAATTAAGAAACACAATTCTAGCCATGAGATAAAACCCCACAAATACGGTTGAATTTCACAGGATCGCAGGGTTGCACATGACCCTGAGAGTCAGAGAATCCAATATTTTTTCCCCAATCTGATGGTTTGAAGACCTGCTAATCCTTTCAAATAGTCACACGCCCAGAGTGACAAGGAGCAAAGTCCTCCTAGGCAGCTTGGGCCATCTTTGGACAACCCTGCCTATTAGAAAAAGCCCTTCCTTAAACTGAGCTGATACCCCTCTCTTTCTGTCTTCTAGAGAAGCTTCTCTATGAACAGGTGATGGAGGTAGGTAAGTGTCCTGAGTTGGGTGGAGATGTTACTGTGTTTTAATCATTTTGTTAGTTTTAGATTAGCTGAAAATCCCAGTATCTGCTGTCCTTACAGGCAGGGGTGATGGGACATCTTTACCTTCCTTTCCAGTTTTCACAGACACTTAACTTGTCAGAGCTTGCTTTCTAGTACATTTGGTGATTTTTGTATGTGAACTCACTGCTTGATCTGTGGGGGTCATGTAGGTCTAACATGGGGGGAGCTTTTATTCATTCAACAAACAAATTAGTGATTGTCTACTAAGTGCCCTGGAATATACTAGACACTGGGGTCACAATGGCAAGTAAAAGCAGATACAGTCTGTGCCTTCTTGGAGCTTTCAGTCCAGTCAGGGAAGCAGATGTGAGTGAAGAAATTACATAAATAAATGTGCACACATGCCATGAGAGGAAGTTCTAAGGGCCGTAAAGACTAGATCCAAGAGGAACCAACCAACCAAACTTGAGGGACAGGAGCGGAGTCCCCAGAGGATGTTTGATCTGGAAGACAGGCAGGCTTGGAGGAAGAGGGAACGGAAAACCTTCCGCAGCAGAAAGAACAACATGCAAAAGACACACAGTGCAGAAGTGAGGGGAAAGGTGACAGGAGATGAGGCTGTGGACTTAGCAGGGGTCAGGCCAGGGGAGGCTTTGTAGATCATGTCAAGGGCTTTCGTTTTTCTTTTTGGAGCAGTGGTGAAACAGTGAACAGAGAGGGCAGTCCTGACCAGAATTGTGCTTCGAGAAGCTCTCTGGCTTCAGTGTTAAGAAGGGACCAGAGGAAGCTAGACAGGATGAAGGGGGCTGGTGGGGGGCACCATTTCTGTCATCCAGATGAGAGATGGTGAGGGCCTGGGTCAAGGAGGTAGAGATAGGGAGCCTCAAAGGCAGGTGAACTCATTAGGAGTTGGGGACCGTCAAAGTAATGGCACAGAATCTCATTTACTTTTCTTCCTCTAGAAAATCTTCTCTCAGACCACGCAAAAGAAAAAGGTAATTATATGTACAGAATAAAGAGTAGGGGACAAATAACAAAGAACACATTCTTCCCACTTCTACATGAATGTTGACGGTCTGTCATACACACATTACACACACACACACACACACACACACACACACACACACCTTCCATTAATATTATTGGAATTTACTTTCCCATATCAAGGGGCTATAGAGCAACCATGGTGAGGGGATGCCCTTGATCAACATTCACAGGTCTGAACTGTCCTGAGCTCCCTTCATCAGCCTTTTCACCAATCACCTAAAAAGAAGGTCTACTTATTATTTGAAAAGGTATTATGATGGTCATATGGGGTGTATGAGCATCGCAGAACTCCATACAGCTTTTGCATTGAGAGAGGCAGTGTGATATAAGGGGAGGATCCCCGGCTCTACAGAAAAGGGCTGGTTCAGTGACTCTCGGCTCAGATCACCAGTGTGCCCCTTACTGGCCTTGGACAAGGTACTTCACTGCTCTGAGCTTTGGTTTCCCCATCTGTAAAATGGAGACTGTGAGTCTCCTCACCTGATTGTTTTCAGGATTAAAATAAACAACTTAAAAAGTTCTTATTACAAAGCCTGGTACCCCTTTCCCTTTCCACCTGTCATCTTCGTTAATTGAGTGTTTGCCCTGGACCACTGAGAGTAGAAGTCAGACACATCCAGCGTACAAAAAAAAACCAGGGGGCTCTGCCCTTGGAAGGTCTTGCTGGGAAGACAAGTCCCTGGCTCGAAATGGCTCTGTCTGCCCTGATTTCTGCATCCCATCTCCTTCAAGGCGGTGAAAGTGTGGGCGCACCCACCTCAGGGATGCTATGGCCATTCTGTCCAGGGGCGGAGGGCACAGTGTGGTAGAGTGGGGCTGTCTCCGACTGGGAGTCTCACAATATCGCTATTAGCAACAGTAGGCTTCTAAAGGACAACAAGACACACGTACGTGAGCACACAGTTACAAACACACAGAACTCTCAATGGGGACCACAGAAAAAGA
This sequence comes from Mustela nigripes, assembly GCF_022355385.1. Classification (NCBI taxonomy): domain Eukaryota; kingdom Metazoa; phylum Chordata; class Mammalia; order Carnivora; family Mustelidae; genus Mustela; species Mustela nigripes. The sequence goes on from NC_081570.1 coordinate 32,911,949, forward strand.
GCTGGACAAAAAGGGAGGGTCAAGAAAGGCAAACCCAAAGTTCCGGGCAGTCCAGATCCTCAGGAAGTTTCAGGGCCCACAGGCTGGTTCATCAGCCCTTCCACTGGTCAGGTGGGAGGGGGGGAATGGAGTGATGAGCCTTCCTGTGTCCCATCTATTCACGCATGCCTTTTTCTGTTTTTTAGGAAGGCTCCATAAAGCCCTCAGTAAGTTCCACCCCTCATCCATGGCACAAACCTCCTTCTGCTGATGTCTTTGCTTTAGGATGAGTGTCTCCGTTTCACTTCTTGGGGCAGAAGATGGGGGCAAGGGTACTTGAGGTCATGGGGCTTGGAGATGTATTGGTTCTCAAAGTCCTCTCTTCTCAAATATTTCCTGTTCCTCTTTCCCACAGAACTGTTATCTTGTCTCTACGTGGGAAAGATTTTACTGGGAAGCGCTCACCTCCCATGGGTGAAGCTACCTGGGAGACCTTTTTTATTCCCTAGGTGTGACATTCCCTTCGGGATCCTCATTACAGTGAGTGTGTGGAGCAGCGTTTCTCCACCACTTCACGCATGAGAACCTCTTTATAACCACAAAAACCTTCAGACATGTGATGACATGTCTCTTTTATTTTACATTGAGAAAATATACCCAAGGAAATCAAATGGACATTGGGTGATGGTTTTAAATGAACTTGGACTTTATTCTTCTCCCACAACATCCTACAAATGTTTATGTTGTGGTGACCTAGAAGCAGAAGATGTGTTGTTGACTTGGTCTGCCAGAAAGTTCTGGCGGTCACAGAAACTGGCTGACTCTCCTCTGCCTTGTCCCCGGGGAGCCCTGGCCCACGGCTGGGAGCCACGGCTGTGGCAAGCCCCACTATGGGAAAGCTCAGCGTATTGCTACTGAGGGTCTGATGTGGGAATATGGTTGGTATGGGACTGCAGCACTCTGGAAGTCCTTGTTCTGATTGATCCAACTGTTTTTATTCTTCAGAGAAACTCCGGAGTGAACTGAGTAAGTGTCCCGTGTTTTTCTAACTCTTGTACCACCTAGTCTCCTGTTGAGTCTGTATTTCCAGCAATAGCTCATCTCCTTCTTTCTTCTCTTATAGAGTTGAAAAGAGCTGCGGCGAACTCAGGTGAGGTACACCTTCCCCTGCACTTGGCCCCCATGCCCCAAGAGTTCTCCGTTTTCCTAACTTTTAATTCAAGCATCTCCTTTCTGTCTTTCAGGCTGGAGGCGGGCGAGGCTGCACTTTGGTAAGTTATACCAGTCAGGGCATCCACGTGTCAGAGCCCATAGCTCTGGTCCTGTGGAATGCAGACTGTCATTTAAAGCTTTTTAAAATAAAATCTGTTTAACTGCTTATCAAATTAAAAAAAAAATCCTTGTGATTTGGGGGGTCACGTTTAGATTTGGAAAGTCTTCCCTCATTTAAAACACTATATATCTATATCTATATCTATATCTATATCTCGTGATCTTCTTATGGGTTCTCTATGATTTTTGAGATTTATCATAAGTGTGTTGGTTATTTGGATGTCATCTTTGTGACTGGTCTGTTCCTGTCCTGTCCAGACTACTTTTTGATTTGTAAGGGTTCTTTCTATATAAAGTATACTAGTTCCTTGTCATATTTTTCACAATTTATTTTTCCAAGTTTTTCATTTTCATTTTACTTTCCTTGTGGTTTTTTAGTTGTTGTTGTTTTATGATTGTTTTGTTTTTATGTAGTCAAATTTATTTGTCTTTTCCTGTGTTGTCTCTTCCATGCTTTCAAATTTGGGAAGTCCTTCCTATCCCACAGTTGGACCAACAGCCAGTGCTCCTATTTCTGTCTACACACCTGCCATGTCCTTCTTCCAAGATCAGTTTTCTTGGGGGGTGGTGACTGAATTTCTCCAAGAAGACAGTGGGTGAGGCTCATGCTCCCACAGCACACACTATGAAAAGGTTTCATAGTTTTATTTTAGAAGATTTTCACATCTCTTTTCATTTTATTCCTAAATAGTTGGCAATTTTTTTGCTGCTATTTTTTTTTAAGATTTTATTTATTTATCTGACAGAGAAAGAGACAGTGAGAGAGGGAACACAAGCAGGGGGAAAGGGAGAGGGAGAAGCAGGCTCCCTGCCAAGCAGGGAGCCCAATGCAGGGTCCCAATCCCAGGACCCTGGGATCATGACCTGAGCCAAAAGCAGTGCCTAACGACTGAGCCACCAGGTGCCCCTTTTTTGCTGCTATTTTAATGAGACCTGTTACTTTCACCTACTGGCAGTCCTTATCATCCAGCTACTCATCCCCCTTCTGTTCACATGGCTTCTTTCAGGCAGGTACAATAGAATTGAGGAGTTGGCACTTGAGAAAATACCAGATTACCTTGGTTGGCATTCAAGGAGCTCATAAACCCGTACCCGTCTGACACTCATGGTCTGGCTCACTCCCACCACCTTGACTGAGTACAGACTTCATGGCTTCTCTCTTCAAGAAGAGCCTGTTTTCTATGCTTGGCAAAAGGGGGAGACTCACTGCGACCCTCATGATCCACAATTTTAAAGAAGAATCCTTCTATCTATATTATCCCTTAAAAATGATAATTATAAGCAATGATTTTAACTACAAAATGAACATCACACACTCACTGTGTGGACTAGGCACCATCTCATGTATTAGCAAAATTTATACAAATGGGAGCCCCTACTTCCATTTTATAGAAGAAGGAACTGAAGTTGGGAGATAAGTAACAAGCCCAAGGTCACATAACCAGCAAGTGGCAGAGCTGGGACTCACACATCCTAGCTGGCTAGGGGGTCTAACATCAAAGCCTATGTTTATTATCATACATTGCATTCCTTGGGACCATCCAAGATGAAGGCAGTGTTTCCTAGGGATTAAGGCAGCTTCACAGAGAGATGAAATACTTTTTCTTCTTTCAACTTAATACACTCTCAGCAGATCTAGGAGACTGGAAGACAGTTTTCTTTGGCTCCCATACATTTAGGGGAAGGGGAAACATGAACTCAAATAGACCAATGACAGTGATCACAGACCTAGAGATTATCTTTCCCTCCAAAACTACCCAAAGATCCCTTAAGACCTTGCCTTCCCCAGCCTCACCTGTCTCTGACTCTCTGCAGTGGCAGTGACCCTGGACCCAGACACAGCACATCCCAAACTCATCCTGTCTGAGGACCGGCGACGTGTGAAGCTTGGAGACAGAAGGCAGCCTGTGCCCGACAGCCCCCAGCGATTTGACTTCGTTGTCAGTGTCCTGGGCGCTGAGTACTTCACGGCAGGCTGTCACTACTGGGAGGTAGACGTGGGAGACAAGACTAAATGGGCCCTGGGGGTATGTAGTGAGTCTGTGAGCAGGAAGGGGAAGATCACTGCCACGCCTGCCAATGGACACTGGCTTGTCCGCCAGAGTAGTGAGAAGGAGTACGAAGCTCTCACATCCCCACAGACTACGCTGCGCCTCAAGGAGCCCCCGAGGTGTGTGGGAATTTTCCTGGACTATGAGGCAGGCATCATTTCCTTCTACAATGTGACCAGCAGATCCCACATCTTTACTTTCACCCACACCTTCTCTGGCCCCCTTCGCCCTTTCTTTGAGCCCTGCCTTCATGACGGTGGGAAAAACACAGCACCTCTAATCATCTGCTCAGAACTCCAGAAATCAGAACCACCAACCGTCTGCAAGCCAGAAGAAAAAGGTCATGCGAATGGAGATGTGACCATGAATGTGAACCCTTCCTTATTCCCCCTTCAGGCACCGGAGATTTTCCCACCCAGGGATATGATCCTGCCCTGGCCCTCTGACCTTGCCCCAGCCCTTCAAGGTCTCAAGGTTCCTTCTTTTTAGGGCTGTACCTCATTACCTACTCCCCCGAGGGTCCAGCGTCCTGCCCTGGATTTCCGTCTGCTGGCCCAACACCTGATTCTGAAACATCCCATCTCCTTTCCCCAGATCTAGACCTTGTGATTTCGAATCCCATCACCTTCCACCCAGCGCTCAGTTCTAAACTCTGTCATCCTTCCGGGACTTAAAGCTCCCATTGCTCTGGAAGAATTCTTGAAAACCAACCATCAGATTAGGTTTAGTGGATGATGGGATGGTGAATGTGTGTCCCCAAGATACAGGGGTTCTCTCCTCGAGGAGCTAGTTAAAGGAACTTCACCCTGTCTCATCCTGCACTTGACCTTTTAGTCATGAGGTTATGGTGCCTGGTCCCTGACTTCTCTCTTATTCCCTCCAGAATGGCTTTTTCTCTTCTCTCAGTGCAGGCCTCTAGCTCCTTTGGGTCACATGCTCTTCCTTCTTCTTCTGGAATATGGGATGGGGAAGTTGGAAGAGTAAAACATGCCCTCCCTTTCTGTTTCCTTGATGCTTGTTTACAGTATAGTTTCCTGCCATCCAGAGCCAATGTACACGTTTTCAAAGCTAACTTACCTATTGATGCTAAGCAGGTACAGGGATTTTAAGTGTGGTAGCCATAATCCCGAAAAGCCTCAAGAGCACGGACAGGGAGCTGGGATGCAGAGCTTCAAACACAGCAGCCCAGCTGGGCTGGGCTTGGAAAGACAGGCATGGATGAGTCTGTCAGTTACCCTGGTCCTTTCGAATCTCCTCTTGGGATTTAGAGAGGTCCAGCCAGAAAAGTGGCAGTTCTGACCACCAGTGTGTAGAGGCTATTTTTCCCCATAAGCCCATTATCTTAGAAGACTTGACTATTTGTGTAGCAAACAGCCTCTTAGGTGAGAGTACTGATTTCAAGTAGGAAGTTGGTAGCTCATGCGTGAGGTTAAAACATTGAACCTCCTTTTTTAATGTGGCTTGCAGAACGAACCTTCTTCACTTTCAAGTCATTCCACATACGTGATCTGGCCTCTTTGTAGAGATACTGGCTGATACCAGTTCGCAGATGAGTACACAGTTCTACCCAATGAAACTGGATCTTTCTGTTGGAAGTTCTCTCTGTTAGCGCTTGTCATAGTCAGGGTCCTCCAGGGCAATATATATTTGTTATATTTATATGTATAGAGATTTGCTGTAAGGAATTGGCTCACATCATTATGGAGGCTGGCATGTCCCAAGATCTGCAGGGTTAGTCAGCAAGCTGGAGACATAGGGGAGCTAATGGCGTAGTTCCTTTGATGGCTGACAGGCTTAAGACCCAGGAAGAATCAGTATTTCCATTTGAATCTGAAGGTAGGGGGGGAAAAAAAGTCAATGTCCCAGGCTAAAGACCCTTAGGCAAGAAGAATTCTCTCATACTAGGGGTTGGGTTGCTTTCTGGTTCTATTTAAGCCTTCAGTTGATTGGATGGGGCCCATCCACATCCGGGAGAGAAATCTGCTTTATTCATTCTACCAATTTAAATGTTAATTTCATTGGAAAACACCCTTCACAGAAACAGTCAGAATAATGTTTGACCAAATGTCTGGGCACCCTGTAACCTGGTCAAGTTGATATATACATTTAATTATCACAATGCATGGGTGAAATTTATTATTTGCTTTTGTACAGTTCTTAAATAAAAGTTTGATATTTGCTGTTTGGCATGATGTTATTTTCATCACGAATGAGATGTTGTGGGGAAGGGCTTTGCACTGGTAACAGGAAAACATCTTACGGAATTGGTATTTGAACAGCCTTGAATCCACCCAAGCACGCTTTAACCATAGTTAGAAACGAAGCCACAGTTTTATTTCTGATCCGCCTTCTCAGCATTTTAATCAATTTATAAGCAATAGTGTATGTGGGGGATTTATGTTTCGCTCATTCATACTCAGTTTTAAATATACTTTCCTGAATATCTTAATCCTAAAACTAATTCCCATTGTTCACACTGGCTGCACCCAAGAGAAATTTACCAGCGGGAAAGAGAACTGATATTTGTGGAAGCAGAAGCTTTAACTCATTTAATCTTTAAAAGAATTCTGCCCGGGATTTTATGGGGGCGAGGGATGGTGCTCCAAATGGCTAGGCGGTAGAACTGGGATTATAAATCTAGTTTATCTAGTTCTGAAGACACCATTCTTTGCTCTTTGCACTGAAATACCGTTGCAGATATGAGAATATTCTATTAAACTTCTTTTCTCCTTCTCCTTCCTCTTCCCCTTCTTCCCTTTCTCCTTCTCCTTCTTTTTTAACTAAAACCTGGGGGGGGGGGGGGGGGGGGGGGAATCATCCTGGAAATACCTTGGAAATCTTATTGTGCCGGCTTTATGAATGGTAGTCAGGTTTACCGAGGTAGGACCCAGAAAAATCCCTGTGCAGGAGCATTGGGGGACCCAGAGACAGCTCCTCACACAGGGAACGTTTAGTTCTCTGACAAACGTTTTGGGTTAGTTGATATTTACTCCCCCCTCTAGCTCTACAATCCTTTGGCTTAAAAATACAAACCTCGAGGAAAGCGCGGATGCCCACCGGGATGTCTACCGGACAGTCAAGTGCCACCCACTCACAGTAAAGAAGAAACTGAGTTCATGATCCCTTGGTGGTTATGCAGGTTAGCTCTACGCATTACTACTGGCCAGACCCGTGGCCTCACACTTTGGGCTTTTAACGCGTGAACGTGGAAAGATATCCGAAGACCTAGGGAGAGAACTCAGTCCCAACTGCTCAGGTCTCAACTTCGCAAATTCCTTCTCCGAGTCTGCGCTCTTCCTCGGGACTACAACTCCCAGCAGGCCTTGCCCGAGGCCAAAACTTATTGGCGGGACCGCCTGGGTTTCTCGCGTTGTGGCAGCCAGTATAGCCAATGGAGAGAAAGGGTCCTCCTCAAGAACCAATCCTGGAGAGTTAGGGCGGGTCCTCTCTGGGTTCCGGCTCCGGCTCCTCCCCCGGCCCTCTGAGGCGGCGCTGTCCCTGACCGAGCGGCGGGAGCGAGGTGGGTCCGGTTTGGGCCCGAGGTCGTGGGGGGGGGGGGCGGTGGTGGTGGTGGCGGGTACGGCTTCGCGGGGAACTGTGAGCATGGCCGCCTCCCTTCCTCCAGGGAGTTAGAGGCTGTGGCTTTGCTCCCTGGACCCGGTGGGGAGCAAATGGGACCCGGTGGTCCCCTCGCCCCGACCCCTGGCCCCCGCCCCTGGCTCGCGCGGCTAGGCAGCTGCCCCAGCCCTCCCCACAAGCCCTCCTGTTGGCTTTTCAGTCCAGCCCTCTGGCACAGACCATACTTTGGGGGCCAGTCCCTACCCCTCTTATACTCCTCCCCTACCCCTCCAAAGCCATCCGGCCACTCAGAACCCAGACCTATGCCCTAGGATGCACGTATTCTCGACTCCGCGATCGGCTTCTCCCCGCCACTCCCAACCCAGCCTACTGGGCTCCGGTTTCCTGACACCTCTGATTGCAGCCTGTGCCTCCTCTCTCCCCTGCCCATCTCCTCCGGACCCTCTGGCCCCTTTGGCCCCCTCTATCTGACCCGTTATGCAGCTATCCAGTACAGTTCTCTATTCTTAAACACCTTGTTCTTGATCTTTCTAAGCTCCCCTCTCCGCATCATCCCCCACCCCCTGCCCCTTGACTTGACCCTAAAGAGCCGGGACTTCGGCCCTTCGGACCACTTTCCACCTTGGCGCCTTCACTCTAAACCCAGTCCCTTGACCTTCAGCATCTGTGATCACCAGCCCTGTCTTCTTGACTCTCACTTCTTAGCCCTGGCCGCTTCTCCACTGCCCCAGTCCTTTCTACCTTCGGTTCTCCCTGTAGGTCTGAGCCTCGTAGGAAGGCAAGCCCAATGGGCCCTTCTCTCACCAAATCTTTGAAATGTATGTCTCTACCTTACCTGCTGCTGTATACTCAGTAGGTAGATAGGGGGCTCCTCAGCTCTGCAAGTTCCAATTTTGCTCACCCGTCTTGCAAGTCCTAACTCAGATACCACCTTTTCCATGCAGCTGCTCATCCCCGATCTCTTCAGGGAGACACGCCCGTGTCTTTTTCGGAACTCCCTTGGCACTGTTCTTTTTCCTTACCTCTCCGCCCCATTTCCCTTCCCCGCTCCCTCCCTGTCTTCCTCCCTGCTTCTCTCCATTACTAGTGGCATGTCTTAAAGTACTGGCTTTGGAGTGATGGACATAGGTCCCTGTTCAGCCACGCACTTGCTGTGTGCCCTGGGGCAAGTTAAAATTTCTCTGAGCCTCCATTTCCTCATCTCTAAAACAGACTGTGAAAATGAAATGACATGATTTGCATATTGCCTTCAGTCCAGGGCCTAGCACTTAGTATGAGCTTCCAGAATGTTTATTATTACTGGTTCCCATATAATGCCGGATGCTGTGTGAAGCATTGAGGAGTCAGTACAAAGGTGACCAAGGCACAGTTCCTGACGCCCCCAGAACTGAACCTTCTACACTGTATGCCACTTTCTGGAGGTCTTGGCCTATTTCCCTGCACTGTGCCATAAACTGAGGATAGTATCATAATCCTAAATCTTGTTGCTCTTATATTGATCCAGCATTCAGTCCTGAGTAGAGTCAGAGGCTGGTACATTACACGTTCTTAGAATAGCAGGATTGGATGTGAGTGGGGGCCAGGTAGCCCCCCTGTGGTACCGGGGCCCCAGGTAGGGTGGGCAGGACTGGGGACTGAATTCAGATCATATCCATTGATTCATACATCAGAAGACATGAAGCAGTGCCTTGTGCTGGAGAGAGTTTGCCAAAATGACCCAGTCTCTGTCCTTAAACTGCTTATAAACTGCTAGTGGAAACAGATTATGTTAAAAGATCATTGCAAATCAGTGTAAAAGCAAGTACGTATGAGAGTGGGCAGATTCCTGAGAACAATGGGTGAGACAGACACAGGTAAGCATGAAATGGGTTCTGGAGCCAGGCCTGGCCTTCACTCAGCTCGTTCAGTGAATATTTATTAAAGATCTACTATATATGACTGTCACTACCTGAGGAATTTGGGTTACATTAGAAAACAAAGGCCCTGTCCCTCAGGGGACATATGTTTTAGCAGGGGGAGGGCAGACACTAAATAAGAGACAGAAGAAATAAATAGAATGTTAGTAGGTGAGAAGTGCTGTGGGGCAGGGGGACTGGGAGTGTGGAAAAGGGGTTGTGATTTTTAAAAGGATTGTCAGGGAACAGTGAGTATCAAAGAATAAATTGTTTCTGGTGTTTACTTGCATTTTTGAACATGAAGCAAGCCTCCTTCTCTATTAGGGATTGGTAAACTGGTTCATCTCCTTTTGTCTTAAATAAAGTTTTATTGAAACACAGCCACACTCCTTCCTTTAAGGAATTGTCTGTGGCTGCTTTTATGATACAAGAGTAGAGTTGAGTGGTTGTAACAGAGATACTGTGGTCCCAAATGTTTACTAAATATTTACTGTCTGGCCCTTTTCAGAAAAATCTGCTGACCTCCACTCAGATTTGAGGCTCTGTCTGTATTTCTCCTTTTAGATTATATAGAGCCTCATACCATTTATTTTCTTTACTGTTTCTTAATTTAAAAAATTTTTTTTTCTTTCCTAACAAGATCACATAAGGAATCTTTTTCATTCCTGTGATCTGTGCAGGGCTAGGACATAGCGTCCTCCACAGTGGTCCTAGTAGCTGTCACTGGCTGTGTCGCTCATACCCGCCCCGCAGCTCCCGAGAGCACTGGAGGTGTTTCCTCTGCCCACGGCCCTGCAGTGTAGGCGGGTATCATTGTGTTAGTGTGTTAGTGATGTGGGAGTCGAGGCTCAGAGGGCTTGAATCATTTTGCACAGTTCCATAGTGTGTGTCACCGTCTGGATCCAGCCCTAAATGTAGTCTGTGGCCCTTCCATGACTACTGCTGGGTGTTCAGAAAAACTTGCTGACCTGAAGGAATTCTGTCTGTCATTCTTCTCCCCTTACTGTCCTGTCATAGCCCCTTGTCCCTTGCTCGTGTCACCTTACAGTATCTGCACTGGCCCACTGGGCCTTCCAAAGTGTCGTTGTGGCCTCAGGGCCCAGAGGAAACCCCACGCTGGGCGGTGCTTCGTCCCTTCCTGGCCTGGCCCAGGCTGTAGGAGCTCAGAGTCCATGCGGTCTGGCAAACGTTTATTGATGCCTGCCTGAGTTGGCAGTGTGTATGTGTAGTTGTATGGGGGGAGAGAATGTGGTTTGTGTCTGTGTCTTTGTAGGTGGCATGTGAGAGTGTGTGTGTGTGATTTTGTGTGGGGTACGAATATAGCTGTACGTGTGATTGGGTAGGCACATGCGTGGCTCTATATTTAGAAGGGCTGTGTCTGTGATGTGTGTGGCCATATGTGGCTACAGGTGTGTATGAGTGTATGTTGTGTGTGTGTATGTGTCTGTGTGGTTTGTGTGTACGGTATGAGAACTATGGTTGAGTGTGACTGGTATGTGAGGATGGCCGTGTTTTTGGGGTGTATGTGTGTGAGAGAGAGATGCGGTGTGTATATGGCTGTGTATGGTGTTGGAGAGCGGAAGTGGGCACTGACCAATCGAAGCAGACATAGCCTGGGCCCTGCAGTAGGTCTTGGAGGGCTCTGATGTTAACCCTTAGTTGCTAGCTAGGCTGCGGTCCAGGGAGGGGAAGGGTGGCAGAACAGGTAAGAGAATTCATGGTTGGGCCTCTGAACAGCTGGGAGAGCCTCAGGAATGAGAGGTTCTGTTCATTTTGAAAGCAGGCAAGTGGATACTTTTAAGGAAGTTTTTTTGTTTGTTTGTTTGGTTTTTTTAATTAAACATAAAAGGAGGTTCAGTTAGCTTAGAGTTAGGCAGAGAAATGGAATCATCTGCAGCTGGAAGCTCCTTTACCCACACGGGAATTAGAGTCTAGACTGCCATTGTTTCGTGGTCTTAGGAAAAGTGACATTATTCCCACTGACAAGTATCTGTGGGGAGTGGACAAAAGTGGTGCTTTTGCTTTACTCTGATGGGTGGCTGTTGTATCTGTGGAAGTTTGTCACTTGAGAGTTATTAAGGAGATGCATGCTCTCCAAGTATTCCCGAGAATTGAGGTTATTTCTGATGGACAGTTCCATGGGGAAGGGTACACCCCTTCAGCCAGAACAAAGGTTCCCTGCAGTCGAGCCTGAGCCCAGGAATAAAGGTGTTGGCCATCTGTGTTCATTCTCAGGGTTCAGAAATGGGCAGTGAGAAGGAGCAGCATCCAGAACAGCACCTGCCTGAGGAAGGGGACTGGGGTGAGCCCTGGAGAGTGGATGACTCGGAGGGTTTTCAGATCCCAGATGGGGAGAAAGAGCACAGGCAGGAGAGCCCGTCAGAGTGTCCGCCAGAGGTCCATCCTAAAAAGCCATGGCAGAAAGTCACTGTCCCCACCAGAGAACCCGGGGGCCCCACGGCTCACCCGAGGCCCGAGACCGATGAGAAGCCCTTCACATGCACCCAGTGCGGGAAAACCTTCAATAACACCTCCAACCTGAGAACGCACCAGCGCATCCACACTGGTGAGAAGCCTTACAAGTGCTCTGAATGCGGCAAGAGCTTCTCGAGGAGCTCCAACCGCATCCGCCACGAGCGGATCCACCTGGAAGAGAAGCACTACAAATGTCCCAAGTGCCAGGAGAGCTTCCGGCGGCGCTCGGACCTCACCACGCACCAGCAAGACCACCTGGGCAAGCGGCCGTACCGCTGCGACATCTGCGGCAAGAGCTTCAGCCAGAGCGCCACGCTGGCTGTGCACCACCGGACCCACCTGGAGCCCGCGCCCTACATCTGCTGCGAGTGTGGCAAGAGCTTCAGCAACAGCTCCAGCTTCGGCGTGCACCACCGCACGCACACCGGCGAGCGGCCCTATGAGTGCACCGAGTGCGGGCGGACCTTCAGCGACATCTCCAACTTTGGGGCCCACCAGAGGACCCACAGAGGGGAGAAACCCTACTGGTGCACGCTGTGTGGGAAACACTTCTCCCGGAGCTCGAACCTCATCCGTCATCAGAAAACGCACACAGGCGAGCAGGCCGCCAGAGACGCCAGCTGAAGGGTGAAAAGGGAGAGAGGCGGAGAGACGCCAGCCTGGTGTAGGAAGATCTCCAGGATCTGCGACTGCCCCCTCGACCTCAAGCCCCTCATCCTACTTTGGAGAATGGTTTCCTGTTGCCTCTGAAGCCAGGAACTGCGGGAGGTCCTGAGAAGGGACTCGAGTAAGAAGAAGCTTTGCCGCTTTCCAGTCCAGTTTCTTGCCTTGGAAAGTTTGGAGGATCCGGTCTTGGCTTCATCTCCTTGGGATGAAAGAGAAGTAGGGTAGGCTTAGTACAGGCTTGTGTCATTAGGGCAACCATCCCCTGGCCTTTGAGGACGTACCTGTGAGGGGGCATCACCGCCTGAAGGTGCTCCAGATCGTATAGGAACCACACAGGGCCTGTTATGGTGGCTGTCAGACCCATCTGCTGTGCCTCGCCTGTGCTGGGAGGAGCAGCCTTCCCGATCGAAGGGGCCTCCGTGGCCTTCCCGATCGAAGGGGCCTCCTCGGCCTGGAGAAGAGGTCTGGTCCTGCCTTAGGAATCAAAAGGAAGCCCTCAGGGAGCCACGATCCAGGGACCTTCCCAGTCCCCCATGTCTGTGACTCATTCCCCCACCCTAACCCACATCTGTTCCCAGAGTGATTAGCAGTAAAACCCTTCAATGAAAAGGACCTGTGTACTTATTTGGGGCATCAAGGAAGTGGGAGCTGGGGAGCTGGTCTCGCTGCAGCCTCTCTGGAAGGGGGCTGGATGCCCAGAGAATGGGTGGCTGCTCTGAGAAGCAGAGGAAAACGGGCGGAGTCTATGGGGCCTCTGAGGAGGAAGGCAGGAGGGAAGGAAGGAACATGGAGCAGCCACATCTGCTGTGGCTTCTGCGGGTCACATTGACGTCTTTGTCTCTGTGTCCTGGCACGGCAGCCCTCAGAGGAGTCACACAGTGGGGGTTTGGTGGAACGGGAGTTCACACTTGGGCCTCCCTTGATTCCAAGCTGATGCTCTCTTTCCACTGCTTGCGCCTAGTGGCTTCGGAAGGAGGAGTCCCTTAGGGGCTGCCTCAGGCCCAAGTGAGTCCCTGGGAGTGGGGGCTAGGATGGCCTCTTGATGTGGCCCTGGACTGTTTGCTCTGTGGAAGTCAGTGCCAAGTCAGAGAACCATACCTCCTTCAGATTCTAGATTGGCACTTCCCTGTGCTTAGGAAAAGGGATAGTGTCCAGGAGTAAGGGGTGAGGGCTGGGATAAACCCATCACGGGAATCCTTGCCTTTAGTGGCAACAGTTTAGTTCCCAAGGCTGAGACAGCTTGGCGGGGGTCCTCCTAGCTTCCTGCCCTCCTGGTTTAGGCCTGGCTCCACCTGGCTGATTTCGGTGTTCTCTGCATGGCGGTTTAATGTTTACCCAGACTTCCTCCAACCAACACAGAAGACCCCTCTCTACATCTCTTGCCGACCTGGTCCTGCTCTTCCAGAGGGAGGGGCCTTCTTCCTTGTAGCTAATTGCCAGCATGAGATTCGGATACCACCCATAGCCTGACGTATCCCATGGGATCCTGCCACCCACCCAGGAAGGGATGTGCTAGGAGATTTATACTCATCATGTTGAATTCTCACGTAACGCTGGAAAGTAGGAATCACCCACGTATGACAGGTGGAGAAGGAGGCTGACAGAAAGTGACTCACCCGAGATTACTTGGCAAGTAAATGGCAGGGTCAGGAATGGAACCTTTTTCTGCCTAAATCCAGAGCCTGCATTCCAGCTCTAAAAGACTTCCCCAACAATTCCCTGACATAGGTAGGACACTACAGTTTACAAAGCACTTAAAAAAAAAAAAAAAAAAAAAAAGCTTTTATTTTAATGACCTGGTGCTCATCCTGACAAGTGCACTCCTTAATTCCCTTAACCTGTTCCCCCCCGCCCCCCCCCCACACTTCCCCTCTGGTAACCAGTTCTCCATAGTTGAGTGTTAATTGCTTTGTCTCTTTCTTTTCTTTCCGCTTTGCTCATTTGTGTTTTTCTTTCCAACATACGAGTGAAATCGTTGTACAGTATTTGTCTTTCTTCAGCTGACTTACTTAGCAAAATATCTCTAGCTCCATCCGTGTTGTGGTGTATGGCAAGAGTTCATTCTTTTTTACCACTGAATAATACTCCGTTGTTTATATATACATCTTTATCGATTCATCTGATGTCCATCAACTGATGGACACGTGGGCTGTTTCCATAATTTGGCTGTTGTAAATAATGCTGCTCTAAACGGGTGCATGTGTCCCTTGGAATTACTGTTTTGTATTCTATAAACCACTTTCATCGTATATACATTTTCCTGCTCTTTGGAATCTGCACACAAGATTTTTTTTTTTAAGATTTTGTTTATTTATTTGACAGAGATCACAAGTAGTCAGAGAGGCAGGCAGAGAGAGAGGAAGGGAAGCAGGCTCCCTGCTCCTGCTCTGATGTGGGGCTTGATCCCAGAACCCTGGGATCATGACCTGAGCCAAAGGCAGAGGCTTTAACCCACTGAGCCACCCAGGCGCCCCTAGATATTTTAAACATGTCACCCACACTTGCATGTATGAAATGAAACACTCTCTAATAGTTAAAGTTGCCATCAAACACCACTGAGCACCAGTTCGTATGCATCTGTTTTCTCTGATAATAGATATAATAACTATCCTGTAAGGTGGTAGTATTCCCATTTTTGAGATAACACAAATCTGAGAGGTTAAATGACCCGACCTAGTGCTTAACCTGTGATTCAAATCAGATAAGGTGTGTGGGATATCAAGGCTATGGTCTCCATTATACCCACTACCAAGTTAGGTCTACTGGTCCCCTGTCTGCAGAGCTTGATACCATCCTTCCAGACCTAGAGCCTTAGTGACAATTGCTGTGACTTTCTGGGAGTCTCTGCTGCCAGTATGACCCAGGACCAATGTACTGGGCAGTTGCTTTGATCTTGGGACATGACTTGCTGGCCAATCTCATTTGCCCCTTTTTGACCAAGTTCATAGGCTAGGGTTTCTGGGTTGGTCCAGGCCTTTGAGTCCTGACTGGTCCACTTAACTCACTCTCTTACTTCCTTTTTTGTTAACTTCCCTAATTTCCTCTTTTCATTCTCTTCATCTTCTGCTTGCAGGAGACTGGCACATAGACCCAGAGTTACAGTGCAGGATGATAGGTGTCACTGTGGTTGTACCTAGGGTGCTCTAAGAGCCCAGGGGAGGGCCTTAAACTGGCTTGCACTGGACATTGGGGTCCAAAATTGAAAAAGACAGTCCTTCCTGCAGGGAAGTCAGAAGACAAACTCCTCAGAACAGGGTGTTGGGAGAACATAGGT
Organism: Mustela nigripes; assembly: GCF_022355385.1. NCBI lineage: Eukaryota > Metazoa > Chordata > Mammalia > Carnivora > Mustelidae > Mustela > Mustela nigripes. The sequence continues at coordinate 32,927,200 of NC_081570.1, forward strand.
GGGAATGGCTAACACTTTGGAGGGAAGGAAAAGGTGAGGTGATGATTGAGCTCATCTTGAGTGAGTAGGTGTTTAGTAGGCAAAGAAGAAGGTTATTTCAGATGGAAGGGAAAGCTCCTCCGTGTTTTAAGCAACAGCGAAACGTCTGACGTAATCAGAGTGTCCTGTGAAGAAGAGATGAAGCTACTAGGTAGTCAGGGACCAGATGGTAAAGGGCATTGGATGCCAGGACAAAGAATTGCTGACCATAGACAACAGAATTTTCAAACCAGGGAATGGCATGATCATTCAGGCTAGTGTGGATGGTGAGCCAAAGGGGGTTAGGTAAGTTGGAAATATGCCAAGCACTGGTTGAGCCCTCCTGACCCAGAGAGAGCTCTATATGTTCACCTCAGAGCCTTGCCAGTTCCAAAGAATGGGCAAGTCCAAACCCTCCACACAATTTCTGCAGATTCCTGAGATTCATGCTCTCATGGCCTCCTCTTGCCTGAGGTTCCCAGGACTGTACAAGCCTGTTTTGTCCCTGTCAGCCCTGTCACAGAACTAGGCACTTTCATTGGCTTCCCCAAGAAATCCTGCCACACCAAGCATTCTGTAAGTTTAGAGTCTCTTTGAGAGACTGGAAGTCTTGGGGAGGGCTCCCATCATGGCATGCCCCTAGCTTCCTCTTTTCCCCCACCCACCATTGCTGTCCTTATCCTTTCCCAACTGCCCTGGAAACTGCAGATTCCTGTAGCCTATTATAAAGATTTTATTTACTTATTTTTCTGAGAGAGAGAGAGAGCAGAGAAAGGAGCAGAGGAGGAGGGAGAGGGATGAAGGGAAAGAATCTCAAGCGGACTCCACACTTTAGACCAACAAGGAGCTCGATCTCAGGATGCTGAGATCATGACTGGAGTTGAAACCAAGAGTTGGGCACCTCACCAACTGAGCCACCCAGGTGCCCCATCTTTTACTCTATTATAAAAAACTGTCTGGCTTTCCTCATTCCTCGACACCATTTTGCATACACAAACCCATCAAGGAGCACCCCAGAACAAAGGCCTCACCATTTAACAACATACACCTACTCATAAAGCAGTTGCCAAAATAAATCAATAAATACCTTGGAGATCACAACGTATATAAGCATATTAAAGGTTTAAGACTCCAGTCTAAGCAAAAGTGATTGTTTCCCCTTCCTTCTGAGACTCCACTAAGATAACAAAAGGAATAGAAACAACAGCAGAGAGAATCACAGGGAAGAGGGGTGGTGGGTGCAGAGACTTAAACAATTTCTAAAAGTAGATGACACACATTAATGACTCAGCAGAGTAGAGGAAGCCACAGCCCAGAATTCACTCCCAGAATGGAAGTGAGAGCCAGTCTTCCTTGCAAAACCACAGAGAGGCTCTGAGTTCATGGTTGGCAGGTACTGCTGATAGACATGAAAAGTGGGTCTAAAAACTATTAGAGTTTGTAGAAGGTCTGTCTGTGCAGCTGCGCCAGTCACCTCCCTCTTACCTCCAGAGTGGAGAGTAACTGATGCTTATCTCCAGACAAAAATAAGACACATAGCAGGACCCAAGAAGGCTCATCCTATAGAAATTTAATAAATCTCGAGAAATCTGGTGTTTCAGATAGCATTGATATCCCAGAATAAAACTTGTCTTATTGTGACATTTACAAACCCTCTTCCCACCTCATCCTCTAAAAATGACCCATCCACTCACACTACAGAAGAGCCTTCCAGATGACACCCTCCCTCCCTAGCTTTCCTGTTCAAGAGGGTGACCTGTCGGAGAAACATACAGCAACAGAAGAAATACACAGCAACAGAGGGAACCAACTCAATTACTGATACTAATCAACTTGGTCTGTTATTCCATAAACAGTCAATGAGGAACATCAGAGTTAAGAAGGCAGCTGGAAGCATGAAAGATAGACAAGGTAAATAGAATAAGTGACCCCAGACAACAGAAAGTCATAGTGGAGCAGTAGAATCTTTAAAAATTCTAATTGCATCCTCACAAAGATCTGGGGAGGTACTACTTTCATAAAACAAGAAAGGTTGCTAGCAGAAAGGAACAATTGGAAAATAGAAAATAGTTTTTGGAAATTAAACATATGACAGCTAAAATAAGATACTCAAGAGACCACCTGGAAGAGAAGATCAATAAAAGTCCCTACAATGTAAAGCAAAAATACAGATAAGGAAAGAAGAAATAAGGCACACAGAAGATGGACCCTTGAGGTTCTTATGATGAAGACTGTCTTGATAGTCCTCCAAAATCTGTTCTTTCATTTTCTTGGATCACTGAACTAACCAATATTTCCCAGCCTCCTTTGCAGTTATATTCATATAACTTAAGTTCTTGTGATTGGAAGATGAGCAGAAATAATATGTGACATTTCTGGTCTTAGACCTCAGGAAAGCAGACATGTCTTCACCTAATTTTCTTCCATCCTTTCACTAGGTGTAACCTGCAAGAACCCAGCTCCGATAGTTGCAGACTATATAGTGCCCTAGTGTCAGTTTGTCAGATAAAACACAGAACACCCAATTAAGTGTGAATTTCAGGTAAGCAGTGAATAATTCATACTATCATGATGTCCTGGATGTTTTATCCTAGTGAGTGGCAGAGAACAGTGGGATAAAGGGAAGTGGGTTCTCGAACTTCGCACGGAGCAGTGCTGTCCAACTCCCCTGCCTGGATGCTTCACAGCTATTAATGAGAGAGAAACAGATTTTTTTTATACTCCAAGCTTTGTTGGGTCTCTTTTTTACAGCCACGTAACATTTCACCCTAATACTTAGGTGAGTTAGAGGTGAGTTTCTGCCATAACAAGACTGTGGCACATTTTACTACATATGGAGTCTTACATTGCCATTGGTCATTCTCCCCACCCCCAAAATTCAACATCTCCAATATTGGATTCTGTCTAGTAATTGATGCTAGTTTAGATTCCATGAAATATCACGTTATAAGAGAAAAATGAGCCAGTGCTATCACCAAGATGGACTAGGAAGTCCCAGCCTTCACTTCTCAGCAGAGACAGCGACTTAACAACAAAATATGGACCAAAATACCTTTGTGAGAACTCCAGAAACCTATAGCTGGCACAGCTCAGCGCAGGAAGTGCTTCCCAGGGTTGGGGATGGGAGTGGTAAGAAAGGCAGGGAGGAAGACTAGAACATGTGTCCAACTTTCTGAATTATCAGAGGGCTGCCCGAGGAACTAGTTTTTATCTTACCTGATTTGGGGTTTTTATCTTACCTGATTTTTGTTCCCCATCAGGGGAAACAAAATACTTTTGATGCCGCTGAGTACAAAGTACTTTGGATGTCACTGAGCACAACGTATACTTTTGGATGTCCCTGGGTGAGGTGGCTTCGTGCTGTTAGCACTAGAGAAACTGCAGTACCACAGATAGGCACCAGAGGGAGCAAAAGATATATGAGCGCCTGAAAAAAAGAAACCAGCAAACTTGTGTACTTGGGAAATTAGAACATAAGCTTAGAGAAACTGCGTCTACCAAAAAGGTTTTCAGAAGTCCCAGAATCTCTAGCCAGTCTGATTATTAAAGGTTTTCCCCTACCTGGACCCAGACTCTACAAAAATCAGGAAAATAATACATGAGCAAAATGAGAATATCAAGAAAGAGCTAGAAACTATAAAAAAGAGCCAGAGGCACCTAGGGGGCTCAATTGGTTAAGTGTATGACTTGACTTTGGCTCAGGTCATGATCTTGGAGTTGTGAGATCAAGCCCCGTGTCGGCTCTGTGATGAGTGTGAAACCTGCTTGGGATTTTCTCTCTCCCTCTCCCCTTCCTCTCCTCCACTGTTTGTGTTTGAGCTCGCTCTCTCTCTCTCTCTCTCTCTCTCTCTCAAATTAATTAATTAATTAAGGCAGCGGGGAGGGGAAGAGCCAGATAGAAATTCCAGAGCTGAAGAATGCAACAGCTGAGCTGAAAAATTCATTAGAGAGTTCTGACAACATACTTAATCAGAAAGAAAGAATCAATAAACTCAAAGACTGGTTATTTGAGTCAGAGGAACAAAAACAAATAAGATGAAGAGAAGTGAAGAAAGCCTAAGGGATTTCTAGAATACCACGAAGCCAACCAATGTATGCATTATTGAAGTCCCAGGATCAAGAGAGAAAGGGGTAGAGCACTTAAAGTAGGGATGATCCAGGACACACAATTTCAAGACACTCCATAGACTCTAAGTATGAAGAATCAAAGAAGCTCACAGCAAGACAAATTATAATCAAACTGACAAAAAGCCAAAGACAAGAGAGTTTTGAGAAGTAGCAAGAGAAAAACAAATCACTATGGACAATGCAGCTCCCATGGGATTATTGCTATAGTCTCAGCAGAAGCCTTTCAGGCCAGAAGTGGGCAAGATAACATATTCAAGGTGCTGAGAGAAAAAATCTGCCAGCCAAGAATATGATACCTGGAAAAACCATCCTTCCGCAATGGAGAAACAAATGCTTTCCAGATGAACAAAAGCTGAAGGATTGTATCCACTAGACCTGCCTTCCAGTAATGCTAAAGGGACTTCACAAGCTGAAACAAAAGGATGCTAGACAGAAGTATGAAAGCATATAAAACTATACAGCTTCTTAGTAAATGTAAAAAAAAATAAATAGAGAGTACTTTAATACTGTAAGAGTATTAAAAAAAAAAACCACCTTTAATTCCAGTATAGAATTTAAAAGACGAAAGCATAAAAACAACTATGATAATAAAACTATGTTCGTGGATACAATAAATTATATAAAGGTGTAATTTGTGACATCATTAACAATGCTGGGAGTGGAGAGATGCAAAAGAGTTGGGTTTTAGGGGCGCCTGGGTGGCTCAATGGGTTAAAGAGTTGGGTTTTACATGTAGTTAAAGTTTTTATCAGCTTAAAACAGATTGTTATAAGCATAACATGTTTTGTGTAAGCCCTATGGTAACCACACACATACAAATACCTATAGAAGATACACAAAAGAAAATGAGGGAGGAATCAAAGCATGCGAGTATATAAAAGTCAGCAACATACAAGGAGGCAGAAGAAGAGGAAACCAGGGACAAAAGAGCTACAAGACAGAAAGCAATGAACAAAATGCCAATTAACTAATTAGTAATTAGTTAACAAACTCCTCAATCAAAAGACATAGAGTGGCTGAATGGATTAAAAAAAAAACTATACCCAAGTATATACTGTCTACAGGAGATCCACTTTATATATAAAGATACACATAGGGTGAAAACAAAAAGAAGGAAAAATCATGCAATTAGTAACCAAAAGAAAGCAGAAATGGCCATAATTATATTAGATAAAACAGACTTTAACTAAAAAAACTGTCACAAGAGACAGAGAAGGATATTTTATAAAAATAAAAGGGCCAGTTCACCAGAGAGAATATGATAATTACAAATATATACTGACTGAACATTATAGCACCCAGACATATGAAATAAACATTATCAGAACTGAAGAGAACAGTAAACTGTAACACAGTAATAGTAAGATATATCAACACCACACTTTCAATAATGGATAGAACAACCAGACAGAAGATCAATAAGGAAATAAAGGGCCTGAGTAAGCCAAAGGGACCTAACATTTATACAGAACATTTCACCCAACACAAGCAAAATACACATTATTCTCAAGTGTACATGGAACACTCCCCAGGATAGATCACATGTTAGGCTACAAAACAAGTTTCAACCAAATTTAAGAAGATGGAAATTATACCAAGTATCTTTTCTGACTACAATGGAGTAAAACTAGAAACCAGTAACGGAAGGAAAGTTGGAAAGTTTACAAATATGTGGAAATGAGACAACATACTCTTGAACAACCAAGAGATCGAAGACGACAAGGGAAATCAGAAAATATCTTGATACAAATGAAAATAAAAATACAACAAAGCAAAATTTGTGAGATGCAGAAAAGCATTATTAAGAGGGGAGTTGATAACAGAACATGCCTACATTGAAAAAGAAGGCTCTCAAACCAAGAACGTGACTTTATGCTTCAAGGAACTAGAAGAAGAACATGTTATCAGAAGGAAGAAAATGTTAAAAATTATCCAAAGTTATCAGAAGGAACTTATCAAAAGGAAGTAATCAGAAGGATGAAAATGCTAAAAATAAAGGCAGAAAAAAATGAAAGATTAGAAAAACAATAGAAAATCAACAACGTACTGAGTTGGTTTTTAAGATCAATAAAATCGACAAATCCTTAGCTATACTAAGTAGGAAAAAAAAGGGAAGGCTCAAGCTTAACAAAAATCAGAAATGATAGAGGAGACTTTGCAACTTATGTCATAGAAGTAAAAAGGATCATGAGACTACTATGAACAATTACATGCCAACAAACTGGATAACCTAGAAGAAATAAATTCCTAGAAAAATACAGCCTGCACAGATGGGATCATGAAAAAATAGAAAATCTGAACAAATAACTACTAAGGAGATTGAATCAGTCATCAAAATGCTCCCAACAAAGAGAGTCCAAAACCAGATGGCTTCAAGTGAGATTGCTACCAAATATCTAAAGAATTAAGACCAATACTTCCTGAATTCTTCCACAAAATTGAAGAGGAAAGAACATGTCCAGACTCATTTTCAGAGGTCATCATTACCCTGATACCAAAGCTAGACAGACACTACCAGAAAATGACAGACTGATAGCCCTGATGAATATGAAGCAAAAAAATCCCCACTAAATTATGAGCAAAATGAACTGAGTAGCATATCAGAACTACTGTATATCATGACCAAGATACATGATGTTTCCACATATGAAAACCAATAAATGTAATATACCATTATCAGGTGAAGGACAAAAATCACATGATCATCTCAACTGATGCATAAAAAGCATCTGACAAAACTCAACACCCTATCTTGATAAAAACAACAAACTATGTACAGAAGGGATGTACCTCAAGAAATTAAAAGCCATACATGAAGAGTTCACAGGGAACATTCTACTGAATGGTGAAAGACTGAAGGTTTTTCCTCTAAGGTTAGGAACAAGGCAAGGATGCCCATTCTCTGCACTTTTATTCAAAACAGTACTTGAAATCTACCCAAAGATATTAGATAGATAAACAGATGAAGAAATAAAAGGCATCCAAACTGATAAGGAAGAAGTAAAATTATCTCTTTTCATAGATGACCTGATCTTATATGTAGAAAACCCTGAAGACTCCATAAAACAAAACAAAACAAAAAACCTATTAGATAACTATTAGAACTAAAACAACCTATTAGAACTAATAAATGAATTCAGTTAAGTTGCAGAATAGGAAATTGGCATACAAAAGCTAATTCCATTTCTTTCTTTTTAAAAGATTTTATTTACTTATGATAGAGTGTGAGACATGAGAGAGGGGTGAGGGGCAGATGGAGAGGCAGACTCCCCACTGAGCAGGGAGCCTGATGCAGGGCTTGATCCTGGGATTCCAGGATCCAAGAATTAAATAGGGGCACTTGGGTGGCTCAGTCAGTTAAGCGTGTGCCTTCAGCTCAGGTCATGATCCAGGGGTTCTGGGATTGAGTGCCGTATCGGGCTGCCTGCTCAATGGGAAGCCTGCTTCTCCCTCTCCCACTCCCCCTGCTTGTGTTCCTTCTTTCACTATCACTCTCTCTGCCCAATAAATACATAAAATCTTAAAAAAAAAAAAAAAGGGATTAAATACTGGGGTTCCTGGGTGATATGGTCAGTTAGGCATGCAACTCTCAATTCCAACTAATGTCTTGATCTCAGAGTTGTGAGTTCAAACCCCACATTGGGTTCCATACTAGGTGTGGAGCTTACTTAAAAAAAAAAAAAAAAAAGGAAGAATGAAATACTTAGAAATAACCTTGAGAAAGAAGGCGGAAGACTTACACATTGAAAACAACAAAACATTGCTGAAAGAAATTAAAGTAGATGCAAATAAGATATTTCATCTTCATGGACTGGAAGATAATACTGTTTAGATGTCCATAGTACCCAAAGCAATTGACAGATTCAACGCTACCCCACTGAAATCCTGGCACTTTTTACAGAAATAAAAAAAGCAATCCTAAAATTAATATGGAACCACAAAAGACTCAAATGACCGAAGTAATCTTGAGAAAGATTGGCAGAGATTTAAAAAACTGGAACATTACACTTTCTGATTTCAAAATATATTACAAAGTACAATAATCAAAACATAGTGGTATTGGTGTAAAGGTAGACATGTAGAACAGTGGAACAGAATAGAACCCAGATATAAACCCATGCACATATAGGCAGCTGATGGTCAACAGAGAGCCAAGAATTCACAATGGGGAAGGATAGTTTTCTAACAAATGGTGTTGGGAAAACTCAATATCTACATGTAAATAATGAAATTAGATCCTTATACCATACATAAAATTCAACTCAAAATGGATTTAAGAGTTAAATATAAGACCCGAAATCATAAAACTCCTTGAATAAAACATGGGGGAAGTCTTCTTGATATTGGTCTTGGTAATTTCTTGGATACAACACCAAAAGCTCAAATAAACAAGTGAGTCAACATCAAACTAAAAAATTACTGAACAGCAAAGGACATTATCAATAAAACGAAAGATAACCTGCAGAATGGGAGAAAATATTGCAAACTCTATATCTGATAAGAGCATCTAATATATAAGGAACTCCTACAACTCAATTGCAAAAATAAATAAATAAATAACAAATAACCTGATTAAAAACCAGGTAAGGAATACACATTTCTCCCAAAAAGGCATACAAATGGCCAAGAGGTATAAAAAAAGGTGTCCACCATCCCTAATCATCAGGGAAATGTTAATCCAGATGGTCACTATCAAAATCCAAATGGTCACTATCAAAAAAGAAAACAAGTGTTGGTGGAGTTGTGGAGAAACTGGAACCCTTATACACTGTTGGTGGAAATATAAAATGGTGCAGCTACTATGGAAAATAGTATGGAGATGCTGCAAAAAATTAAAAAGTGAACTACCATATAAACCAGCAAACCCATTTCTGGGTATGTATCTAAAAGAATTGAAAGAAGAGTCTCAAAGAGAAATCCATACTCCCACATTCATTGCAGCATTATTCACAATAGCCAAGATGTGGAAACACCTAAATGTGCATGAGTGTAGAACAAACAAGGAAAATATGGCTTATACATACAATGGAATATGAATCAGCCTTTAAAAATAAGGAAATCCTGCCGTGTCCAACAATATGGATGAAACTTGAGGACATTATGCTAAGTGAAATAAGCCCATCACAGAAGAATAAATGCTACGGGATTCCACTTATCTTAAATAGTCAAACTCATAGAAGCAGGGAGTAGAATGTTGGTGGCCAGATGCAGGAGAAATGGGGAGCTATTGTTCAATGAATATAAAGTTCGAGTCAAAAAAAAAGTTTCATTCATGCAAGAGAGACGAATTCAAGAGACAAGATAGCACCTATAGTAATTATAATACAACATAGTGCCTACAGTAACAATACTGTTTGTTCTTAAACATTGTTAAGAGAGTATATCTCATGGTAAGTGTTCCAACCACAATAAAAAAAAAAAAGTAAAATATATGGACACAGAAAAGTTGAAAATAAAAGGATTTAAAAAGATAGTGTAGGCAATTACTAACCAAAAGAAAGCCAATGTATAGCTTTCTTAAATGAAAAAGTATAGACTATAAGGGAAAAATAATTTCTATGGTTAAAGTGGGCCACATAATGGTGAGTTATAATTTATCAGAAATATATAATAATCCTGAAGCTATGAGCACCCAGTAAAACCTCAACAGTCAGGAATGACCTTGCTACTTCTAAGGGAAAGCTTTAAGAATCCATGTGTGTTCTACGTGCTCTCCTTTCCCCCTGCCATGGCAATCAGGACTGTTCCAGATACTGCCTTCTCCATCAGCCTGGGTCCCAGCATGGGGATGATGATAATGACAATACTCCTAGCCAAGTCATGATGGACATAGAATATGAACAAGAAATAAATGTTTGGGGCGTCTGGTTGGCTCAGTGGGTTAAGCCTCTGCCTTCAGCTCAGGTTTTGATCTCAGGGTCCTGGGATTGAGCCACGCATGGGCTCTCTGCTCAGTGGGGAGCCTGCTTCCCCCCTCTCTCTCTGCCTGCTTCTCTGCCTACTTGTGATCTCTCTCTCTCTCTGTCAAATAAATAAATAAATAAATAAAATCTTTAAAAAAAAGAAATAAATGTTTATTGAGTTCTTTGCTTTTGACAGTCTTATTGAACTATAATTGACACACGATGAACTGAACACATGTAAAGCATATGATTTGATAAATTTTGACATAGGTATACACCTATAAAGTCATCAGCACAATCAAGATAATGAGCATATGAGTTATGGTCCAAGATGGTGACCTAGCAAGACCTTGGACTCACCTCCTCCACAAACACACCAAATCTGCACCTATTTATAGAGCGATACTTCCCAAGGAGAACTGAAGTCTGACCAAGCAGTGGTGTCTACACAGCAAGGGGTAAAAAGACCAGACTAGAAATGCCAAGAGAGCAACTATTAGAATATAGAAGATCCAGCCCTAGAACCATATCAGATGGTGAGAAAACTGCTGAAACTCTCTCCAGGTTGGGAGGGCGAGCTGGGAAGTGCCACACTTTAGACCCCCCTTCCACCCTGAGTTGGGAACAGGGTCTGGGCACTATTGCTGGTATGCTGCCTCAGTGAGCAGGGGCCCCTAGCCCATACCATCCCTGGATCCCTGGGACACAGAAAAAAAGCCATGGTTTAAAACTGCACTAGAATATAAAAGATCCAGGCCTAGAGCGCTACCAGACAGCAGGGGAGCTGCTGGAACTCTTTCTGGGTCAGAGGAGCTGGCAAGTGCTATGGTTTACCCTCCCCCCAACTATCGCACTCGCCCCCCAAGGACGACAAGACGCCCTGGTTGGGATGCATCTTCTCTCTCTTTATTTCCGCAAGTCTACACACTTATATATGCTTACATGACCAATCAGCGAGCAGGGTACAGGAGGGAGCGAATCAGGCTTGCACCTAAACGAACAACTTCGCTAGCAACCAATGCTGTTTACTTCCTCTTTGGGCGTTCTGCTTAGTCTCAGGAGGCAATCCTAACCTGGCAACTAGCCAGGCGCCATCTTTTAATGGCAGAGGTCGCCCTGGCCAGGGGCCTGCCTCCGACACCCAACCCCCGCCACCTTGATGGTATGGATGGGAGCAGGGTCCTGGCGCCTTAGCCCTAGCCTACACCAGCCCCAGATGTCTAACCAAGGTGACACGTGCACTGGGATACCCCTGGTCAGCCCTCACTTCAGCCCCAGCTGTCTTGCCAAGGTGACAAAGCACCCTGGAACTCCAGGCCTGTACCACCTTAGCTCCAGGTGACAGAGAGAAGCTATATAAATAGGTACTAGTGACTGAGATGTCTTATGGGTATGGGTGCTCGGTGGCCCTGGTTCACTACAGAAGGACCTCCGTGAAATACACTCTTCTATGGTGATAGTTTCCGAAAACAATTATGGGAGGGGCGCCTGGGTGACTCAGCAGGTTAAGCCTCTGCCTTCAGCTCAGGTCATGATCCCAGTGTCCTGGGATGAAGCCCCACATCGGGTTCTCTGCTCTGCAGGGAGCCTGCTTCCTCCTTTGCCTGCCTCTCTGCCTACGTGTGATCTCTGTCTGTCAAATAAATAAATAAATAAAATCTTAAAAAAAAAAATCAATTATGGGAAATAAACTAGATAGCCTAACATAACATAAATCATGTATTTAAATTGGACCAATTCCTAAAAGATAAAAATTGGTATTGTTAGGAGTGTAGTATCTTTTTAAAGCCCAACTATCAGGGCACTTGGGTGACTCAGTTGATAGAGTGGCTGCCTTTGGTTCTGGTCGTGATCCCAGCGTCCTGGGATCAAGCCCCACATTGGGCTCCCTGCTCAGTGGGGAGCCTGCTTTTCCCTCGCCCTCTGCCTGCTTCTCTGCCTTATTGTGCTCTCTCTTCTCACTCTCTATGTCAAGTAAATAAATAAAGCCCAGCTATATTTTGGACAGGTCCCATGCCACATGGGACTTGATCCCAGCACTCTCTTTTTAAAAAGATTTTATTTATTTATTTGAGAGAGAGAGAGACAGACAGCAGGAGCGGGAGGAGCACAGGCAGAGGGAAAGAGAGAATCTCAAGCAGATGCCAGGCTGAGTGTGGAGCCTCATTGTGAGCCTTTTGACTCATTGTTTTTGGATAAATTTTACCACCACCAATCACTCTGAAATTAATATATAACTTTAACAAGCTGTAGCCACCAGTTTAAACAACTTGAATTAAACTAGCAGTTTTGGGGGGCACCTGGGTGGCTCAGTGGGTTAAGCCACTGTCTTCAGCTCAGGTCATGATCTCAGGGTCCTGAGATCAAGTCCCGCGTCGGGCTCTCTGCTCGGCGAGGAGCCTGCTTCCCTCTCTCTCTCTCTCTGCCTGCCTCTCTGCCTGCTTGTGATCTCTGTTAAATAAATAAAATCTTTAAAATAAAAAAATAAAATAAAATAAACTAGCAGTTTCTGTAATTTCTTAAATTTCTTATCTTCAGAACACATTGATCTTATAACTTCTCTTTTCAGAAGGAGAAATAAACTTTAAATATAGACAATATCCAGTGAAGTCTTTCTACTCTATTAAAATTTGCCACAATGTTCAGCTTATCCATTAAAGAGAACACCTGTGAGGAATAAAAATAGTTAAGAACACGTCCAACATCCTCAAGAATGTCTTCATGCCCTTTGTGATTCTCTTCCCCTCATCCCTCTTCACCCTCCACTTTGTTCCAGGTGACCGCAGACTCTGCTTTGGTCATTATAGATTAGCTTGCATTTTATAGAATTTTATATAAATCGGATCATATTGTGTGTATACTCTTGTTTTGATCTGATTTCTTTTTTTTTTAAAGACTTTATTTATTTATTTGACAGACAAGAGATCACAAGTAGGCAGAGAGGCAGGCAAAGGGTGGGGGTGGGGAGCCGGCTCCTCGCTGAGCAGAGCCCAATGCAGGGCTCCATCCCAGGACCCCGGGGTCATGACCCAAGCCAAAGGCAGAGGCTTAACCCACTGAGTTACCCAGGCACCCTTGATCTGACTTCTTGCACTTGGCATAATTATCTGGAGATCTATGCAGGTGGTAATGTTCACAATCATACATCTATTTTTACTGTTGAGTGGTATTCCATTATATGGCCATACATTTATAAGTTAATCTACTCATCTATTGATGGATATTTTGATTGTTTCCATTTTTGGCTGTAATAAATAAAGCTGCTATGAACATTGCTGTATGAACATATGCTTTCATTTCTCTTGGGGGAAATTCCTAGGAATGTCTGGATCAGATGGAAGTGTACACTTAACCTTTCGAAGAACGTTTTATGGGGCGTCTGGGTAGCTCAGTCAGTTACGTGTCTGCCTTTGGCTCAGGTCATGATCCCAAGATTCTGGGATCAAGCCCAGCTTCAGCTTCCTGCTCCGTGGGGAGTCTGCTTCTCTCTCTCCCTCTGCTCCTATCCCCCCCCCCCACAACCCCCTACTCAGAGCAGCAGGCAAGCAGAGGGAGAAGCAGACTCCCCACTGAGCTGGGAGCCCAACATGGGACTTGATCCCAGGACTCTCTTTTTTTGAAAGATTTTATTTATTTATTTGAAAGAGAGAGAGAGAGAGACAGCAGGACCTGGAGGGGCATAGGGAGAGGGAAAGAGAGAATCTCAAGCAGATGCCAGGCTGAGTCCAATGCAGGGATCAATCCCAGGACACTGAGATCCTGACCCAACCTGAAATCAAGAGTTGGTTGCTTAACTGACTGTGCTATTCAGGTGCCGCATAAATAAAGTCTTAAAAAAAAAAAAAGAAAAGAAACCCACACCAGTTTATAAAAATGTATTGTTGTGGTTTTAATTTTCACTTCCCCAATGACATGTTGAAAACCTTCTTATGTGCTTACTTGACATCTTTATATCATCTATGGTGAATTGTCTGTTCAAATATTTCCCAATTTTTTTAAAAGATTTTATTTATTTATTTGACAGAGAGAGATCACAAGTAGGCAGAGAGACAGGCAGAGAGAGAGGAGGAAGCAGACTCCCCGCTGAGCAGAGAGCCCGATGCGGAACTCGATCCCAGGACCCTGAGATCATGACCTGAGCCGAAGGCAGCGGCTTAACCCACTGAGCCACCCAAGCGCCCTATTTCCCAATTTTAAAAAAAGATTTTACTTACTTATCTGAGAGAGTGAGTGAGAAAGACAGAAGGTGAGTGTGGGCAGGGGGGGCGGGGGTGGAGTAGAGGGAGAGGCAGCAGCAGACTCCCCCACTGAGCAGGGAGCCCGATGCAGGGCTCGATTCCAGGACCCTGGGATCATGACCTGAGCCAAAGGCAGATGCTTAACCCACTGAGCCACCCAGGTGCCCTGAAATATTTCCCAATTATTTATTGGGTTTTTTTTTTTTTTCAACTAAAAACTTGTGACCTTTGAAAGATATTGTTAAGAGAATGAAAAGACAAGCAGGGGATGGGATTATAGAAAGAAGCACAAGGAGATCTTTGTAGTGGAAGAATAGTTCTGTGTCTCGATTGTGGTGGTGGTTACACAAATAGGCACATGTGATAAAATAACAGGTCTATACACATACATCATACTAATGTCATATTCCTGGTTTTGATAGTGCATACTAATTATGTAAGATATAATGGTGAGATAGTAGAAACATATGTATTAGTCCCAGCCCCCAGTTCCTGGCAGTAAAACTCCTATCATTCCCTAAGTGATAAGAGCACTAGGAACCTCTTTTGTTCTCCTATTTGTTCTTTGGCCCTGATTTCTGACATGGAGTTCCTAAGACTTTGGGAATTTCTTTTGTTCTAGGTGACTCTTCATGGGTCCTTGGATGGGGGCTGTTCACCAGAAAGACCAAGCTATGATTAGAAGCTTGGAATATTCAGCCCTCCCCCCTCATTTTCTAGAGAGGGGAGAGGGGCTGGAAATGGAGTTAATAACTTAGCATGTCCATGTGAGGAAGCCTGTATAAGAATCCCTAGAGTATGGGATTCAGGGGGCTTCCAGGTGGGTGAACAGATCCATATACCAGGGGAGTGATGGACCCCAACTCCACAAGGACAGAAGATCCTGTGCTCGGGATCTCTGGCTCTCCCAGCCCTCACTCTGTGTATCTTTTCTAGCTGTTCATCTGTATCCTTTATCAGATTCTTTAATAAACTGGTAAACATAAGTGTTTTCCTGAGTTCTGCTCTGGTAAATATTTGGATCTGAGGGAGAGGAGGTCATGAGAACTTCTGATTTATAGCCAAGTTGGACGGAAATTGTGGGTAACATGGAGAGCTATTACTTGCAACTGGTATGTAAAATAGGGAACAGGGGTGCCTGAGTGGCTCAGTGGGTTAACCCTCGGCCTTTGGCTCAGGTCATGATCTCAGGGTCCTGGGATCGAGCCCCACATCAAGCTCTCTGCTCAACAGGAAGCCTGCTTCCTCCTCTCTCTCTGTCTGCCTCTCTGCCTACTGTGATCTCTCTCTCTCTCTCTCCATCAAATGAATAAATAAAATCTTAAAAAAAAAAAAATAGGAGACAGTGTTGTGGGGCCAAGCCCCTAACATATGGGATCTGGAGCTACCTATAGGAAGATAGTGTCAGAATTGAAGTGAATTGTAGGTCACCTATCTGGTGTCACAGAGAATTGTTTGTTGTGGGGAAAGCCCCACACACATCCAGTGTCAGAAGTATTGTGGGTATGGTAGTGGTGTGAGCTTAATGGGGAAACACAGGTTTCCAACTCAGTAACTAACCATGGAGGGAAACTAGGTGAAAGGGACATATATGGTCTATCTGTCCTATCTATGAAAATACCTGTGAACCTACAATCATTTCAAAACAAAAAACTAAAAAGAAAAAGACAAACACTGACTTCTAAAATAAACAGTGTTTGAACAATTGATTAGATATTAGGGAGAAAACAAAATTGGATTTCTATCTCACAATATATATACAGTAAATTCCTAGAGTTTTAAAGACATTAATATAGAAAATTATTAAAGAAAACAATATAAGATGGGGCCACTGGGTGGCTTAGTGGGTTGAGCCTCTGCCTTCAACTCGGGTCATGGTCTTAGGGTCCTGGGATTGAGTCACGCATCGGGCTCTCTGCTCCTCAGGGAGCCTGGTTCTTCCTCTCTCTCTGCCTGCCTCTGCCTACTTGTGATCTCTCTGTCAAATAAATAGATAAAATCTTAAAAAAAAAAAAAACCCAAACAATATAGGATGCTTCTTCATGACTGCAAGATAGGAAAATATTTCTTAATCTGCTCAAGAAAGAAAAGGAAAAATTAACAAATTGGACTATATGAACATTAAACATTTCTAGTCACATAAAGAGAGTGAAAAGCTACAAACTGAAAATGATTGCAACACACAAAAGTAAGTATAATTTAATATCTAGATATATCACGTCTACATGATAAGAAGTAAGAAAAGACAACTCAACAAAATGGACAAAGAAATGAAGAGTGTTGGGGCGCCTGGGTGGCTCAGTGGGTTAAGCCGCTGCCTTCGGCTTGGGTCATGATCTCAGGGTCCTGGGATCGAGTCCCACATCGGGCTCTCTGCTCCGCGGGGAGCCTGCTTCCTCCTCTCTTTCTCTCTGTCTGCCTCTCTGCCTACTTGTGATCTGTCTCTGTCAAATAAATAAAAAAAAATCTTAAAAAAAAAAAAGAAATGAGTGTTTTCACTCAAGAAAAAGCATAAGTCATCCATAAACATTTCAGTTTCATTAGAAATCAGGGATAATGTAAGTTGAAACCACAATGAACTCCAATTTCACAGCCACCAAATGTAAATGTTGGATAATACCTAATGTTATAGCTAGAATGTACAGAGCAATGCGAGCTTTCATATGTTACTGACAGCAGTATAAATTGGAAAAGTCCTCCAAGAAAATAGTATCGCACTACCTTAAAAAGTTGAACATGCATGTGCCCTACGAGCTAGCAGTTCTACTAGGTATATATCCTAGAGAAACTTGCATGCGCACACCCAGAGACATATAGAAGAACGTTTAGAGTGGCACTGTCCATAATAAAAAAACAAACAAGAATAACAAAAGTGACTCATTTTATGGTTTCAAGATTTACCTATGTCATTACATGAAGCTGTATTCTTTGATTTTTACTGCTCTAGTGTGTGAATACTGCTGTATTAGGGAAATGCCACGACTCACCTTATCTCTTCTATAAAAGCACTAAAGCCAGACCGCTTCTACTAAATGTTCAAGGGTACAGATAATTCTTATGCACATTATTCCAAACGGGAGAAATTTTATCCAACTCGTTTTTAAGATGTTAATGTAGTATTGATACCAAGACCATTTAAGGACTGTAGAATGGACAATCTCATTTATGAACATGGAAGCACAAATTCTAATCCAACAGTAAAATAAGGTATCGCAGCCAGAGTACAGCTTATTCCGGGAATGTAAGGGTTTTTTGGAAATTAGAAACCGTCTCTGCTTTGGCTTCCTATCCCAGTCCCACTACTTCTTCCGAGCAGGCAAGGAGCACCACCGCGGCAGTCAGCCGGTACTGTTACTGTGACGAGGCCCCATTATACGGAGGACCCGGGAGTGAACATCTGGGCTCATTCATACGGAAACACTAATGATTTCCACACACAGATAAAACAGGGAAGCAACTGCATGATTCACTAACTTAAACTGACCAGACCGAAGTCACCAGGAGAAATGGCTGTTTTATGGATCTGGAACCCCGAAGCTCTCTTGAGTAAAAAGGCTCAAGATAATATTTTCTTTCATGACATGACAAGCCTCTGCAAAAATCCCTTGTGCTTCCCCAGATCTCCCTAAGCAGAGCTAATTGCTAATTTTTAATTTCCGTTTATTTCGTTTGTACGCGGTAGTATTACTTCGGAGGATCACCCTTTTACAGTCATCAGTGTAATGGATGGATTCAGGTGAGGGTCACCCATGGATGTTAAAGGCACTGGATGAACGATGTTTGCAGGACAGGGTATTTATGCAGTTCCCAAGTATCACTCTGCAGGTTACTCGACTAATTACAAAGAGGAACTCTTAAAATGGAGATCTGATGGATATCACCTGAACCAAGTGACCAAACTCACCATCGCCTGCAAGAGAAAAACTATGATGTGATGTACTGGGAAGCAAAGATCACGTACATAGTATTTTTGCCAAGAACGATGAGCCTGAATCTAATTGTGTGGGCAAATGACCAAATCAAGATTGTGGGACATTCCATACGATAACTTCCCTGGACTTTTCAGAAAATATTATTGGCATGAAGGACTTTGTATATATAATGCACACGTGCCCAGCGTGTGTGTGTGTGTGTGTGTGTGTGTGTGTGTGTGATTAAAATAAAGATTAAAGGATACTAAAAAAGGCTTGGGGCACCTGAGTGGCTCAGTGGGTTAAGCCTCTGCCTTCAGCTCCGGTCATGTTCTCAGGGTTCTGGGATCGAGTCCCGCATCGGGCTCTCTGCTCAGCAGGGAGCCTGCTTCTTCCTCTCTCTCTCCCTCTGCCTGCCTCTCTGCCCACTTGTAATCTCTCTCTGTCAAATAGATAAAATCTTTAAAAATAAATAAATAAATAAGTCTTGACAACCAAAGGCAATATGGGATCCTTAAATGGAACCTTGATCAAATGAGGAAAAAAGTTACCAAGAAAGCAAGGAGGACAACTGAAGACATTTTAATATTGTATATTAGATATCATCATATTAATGTTATTTCTTAGATGTGATAATGGTATCAGAGACATGTAGGAGAATGCTCATGTTCTTAAAGAGTCACATGTAGGGGCACCTGGGTGGCTCAGTCAGCGAAGCATCTGGCTCTTGATCTCAGCTCAGGTCTTGATCTCAGGGTCATGAGTTCAAGCTCCATGTTGGACTCCATGCTGGGCAAGGAGCCTACTTTAAAAAAAAAAAAAAAAAGAGTTACATACTGAAATATTCTGGTATGAAATCTCATGATGTCTGGAACTTTCAAATGGTTCAGCAAAAAAGACAAAAATGTATACATGGGTACTTAGATAAATAAAATGTGACCAAATGGTAATAATTGGTGAATCTAGGCATTGGATAAACTATTAATTTGTTATACTATAATTTTACCTTTTGGGGGGATTATTTTTCAAAATAAAAATTGGGGAGAAAAGCAAAACCAAAAAAAACTAAAAAATGTATCTAACGCAATTGGACAGAGGCAAGGGCAACATGGGATAGAAGAAATCCAGTGCAGCCATTACTATAGCTTTAATCCCAATTGGTTCATCACCCACTGTGTTCTTGAAATCTTCACTTTTGTGGTCATAAAAATGGAAACATTCCATAATCTGTGCTTGTTTCTCTTCTCTCTCTTCATAAGGTCTGACTAATCAGAATAGTTTCTCCTGAATTTACTGACTTAGTTTTATTTTTTCTAGTTAACCTTGGTTTCTCTCTCCTCCTGTACAGTACATTTTTGTAGGAGTGCTGACGACACTGACTCCATCCTTGGCCCTCCATCTTGCTCATGTCCGTTTGATGACCTCCCTAGAGCCTACATGTTCCAGGCCCCCGTGGAGGTTCATGTATGCCCTGATATTCCCGACAGTGAATATCACTGTGTTAGATAACTAGTAGAAAGGACTGGTGCACAGAAGGCCCCACTTGAGATAACCAGTAGAGATCTTCAGGCACGCAGGTGGGGCCACTTTAGATAGCATTACCCTTTAACCTCACCACAATGCCTCTCATGCTGTAAAAGCTGTGGCTTAAGATCAAGAGTGGGCAAAAAAGAGCTGTGCAGTGTTTGTTTGTCTGTTTGCCTAATCCTCTTGTCAGTAAGTCACCCTGGCTAGAACCGTATAAACGGTAGGGAGTGGTTTGCATTGTTTTTGGGTTTCAAAGGGCCTTCTCGGTTTAGAGAATACTTTCCTAACCCTCCTCCACCTTGTAACAATTTCCCGTCTCAATTTCCCCCCCTTTGATCAATGCTATCCTTTCAAAAATGGAAACCACCTTGATAGATTAAAGGAGGTGTAAAACCGTATGATCATCTCCCTTGATGCAAGGAAAACATGCAATAAAATTCAGTGCCCCTGGTGTGCCTGGGTGGCTCAGTTGGTTAAGCACCTGACTTGGGCTCAGGTCATGACCTCAAAGTCCTGAGATTGAGCCCCATTTAAGGCCCCCACTCAGCCAGGAGTCTGCTTCTCTCTCTCCCTCTACTCCTCCCCCTGCTTGTGCTCTCTTTCGTCTCAAATAAATAAATAAAAATATTTTTAATAAATAAACCCAGTACCCCTTAAAAAATAAGAGAAGTTCCTTAAAATAAAAAGAGCATCTATGGCAATATCTCTATCAGAACTTATACTTTAAAGTATGACTAAGGGGCACCTGGTTGGCTTGAATGGTTAGGCGTCTGCCTTTGGCTTGGGTCATGATCTCAGGGTCCCAGGATCGAGCCTTACATGGGGCTCCCTGCTCAGCAGAGAGTCTGCTTCTCCTTCCCCCTCTGCTGCTCCCCCTGCTTGTGCTCACTCTCTCTGTGTCAAATAAATAAAATTTTAAAAAATTATGAGTAAGCTTTTAAACCTTAGAAGCATTTCTTTAAACATTGGTTAACTAAGCAGGCCAATAAGATGGGGTACTTCTATCACCATTAATGCTCGGCATGATACTAGAGGTGCTGACCAATACAGTATGACCAGAGAATGAAGGCAGAAGTATGAGGATTGGAAAGGAAGAGATTTATATGCAGGTTATATCACCATTTGCATAAAAAATGAGAAGAGCTAACATTTACTGAGCACTTAATATGTGTAGGTTCTGTTCAGTAAGCATTACATGTATAATACACGCAATCCTACTTTTTAAAAAACTCTAGGAGATACAATTGTATAGGTACAATTATTATCCCCATCTTACAGCTGATGACACTAGGGGAGAGGAGGTAAGAAATTCACTAAAGACTACTAATCCTAGGGCCCTAAGTTATAACCACATTTTATATTATAACTTTATTGCCACCAATACAACTTGAAACAGACAAAGAGAGGAATGAGAAGAACCAGTGCATTAAAAGTAACATGTCTTTAGAGCTAGAGAAGAGGGTGTAACAGTGGTTACAACAACAGTGGTTCTCAACCTTGGTTGTATGTTAGAATCTTTGAAGGAGCTTTGAAAAACCCTAATGCCCAGGCTGCGCCCAGACTAATAACATCAGAACTGTGGAAGAAGGGTGGAAAGGCCTCAGCTTCTAAAGAACAACAGAATTAAAATATCTTTTTTTAAAAAACATTTTATTTATTTATTTGACAGAGAGACATAGTGAGAGAGAGAACAGAAGCACAGGGAATGGAAGAGGGAGAAGCAGGCTTCCCACCGAGCAGGAAGCCCAACACATGGCTGGCTCCATCCCAGGACCGAAAGGCAGACCCTTAATGACTGAGCCACCCAGGCACCCCCAGAATTAAAATATCTTAAGAGCACTCAATAATTCACTCAAATTGAGACAGAAGTTTCCTTTCTTGCAACCTGTATGAGGTTGCAAATTTCGATCAGATGAATTACGGAAGGATGTAATTTGAACCCAGGAGAAGGGTATGGACAAAAGTCCCCTGTGATGGCAACTATAAGAAGGGGTCACTGTATCCACATGTGGCTCAGGTTGAATCATCTTGGAAGCCTGCAAAGCTCAGGTCCTGCTTCCCAGTGTTGAATCTCTGACTGATAATTACCTTACTGTGTTAATAAATTGTCAACCCAATAGCCTCTGCTTAAAATGTCAACCTCAGCCTTCCTAAGAAGGTAACTGTATCAGAGCCATGAACTGCTGAGCTGGTCACCTCAAGGTCACCCTCCCAGATGGTAACTCTATAATGGTTGTGAATTGTTGACCTAGTAATCTGAACTTCCTAGAGATGTTAGACCTTCTTTCTCAGTGATCAAATGGCTTTAAAATTAGAAAAGGCTTAAAATTAAAAATAGAGATAAGTGATAAACCAAACCTATCATATTTATAATTTTGTGTTTAAAGTATGTGTGTGTCATAATTTTGAAATAATATGGCATATTGCATGATCTGGTAGATTAGTCTATGGGTGTACGATAATTTAAGTTTGGAAATAGAATAGTACTGGAATATCTGAAAACCAGATCTACTAGATTTATGTTACATATACATATATATAACAAATTTTTGACAAGTACTTGGGAAGGACTTGCTCGCTAGGGATGGAAACTAGATTGATCAGGCATATGAAGGGTATAAAATGAAAATAGAATACATGGAATTTACAAATACAGTTTAAAATGTTTGATGGGGGGGATGCATCACCTGGTGGGCTCAGTTGAAAGAGCATGTGACTCTTGATCTCAGGGCTGTGGATTTCAGCCCTATGTTGAGAGTAGAGATTACTTAAAAATAAAGTCTTAAAAAATGCTTAATGGAATTACATATTATAAATTTAAAAATGGGATTAATTGTTTAAGAGTTTAGATCGTGGGCTGTCTGGGTGGCTCAGTTGGTTGAGCACCTGCCTTTGGCTCACATCATGATCCCAGGGTCCTGGGGTCAATCCCTGCATCAGGCTCAAGGCTCTGCAGGAAGCCTGCTTCTCCCTCTCTCTCTGCCTGCTGCTCTCCTGCTTGTGCTCTCGCTCTCTGTCCAATAAATAAATAAAATCTTTTTTAAAAAGTCTTTAAAAAAAAGAGTTTAGATTGTTCTGCCTGTTACTTGACAATATTAAAATATCTCTTTAAAACTAATTAATACATACTTTTAAAGATTTTATTTATTTATTTGAGAGAGAGAAAGAGAGCAGGGGGAATGGCAGAGGGAGAGGCAGAGGCAGAGACTCTCAATCATGACCCTGAGATCATGACCTGAGCCAAAACCAATAGTTGGATGCATAACTGACTGAACCACCCAGGTGCCCCAACTCTATATATATATATATATATATATATATATATATATATATATAACCATCCAGATGCCCCAACCTAATCTATATACATACATATATGTATGTATATAGATATAATATATATGTATATGCATATATATATGTATATAGATATAATATATATAATATATTAAAGATTTGTTTATTTATTAGAGAGTGTGTGGGAGGGGTGTAAGGGAGAAGGAGACAGAATCTCAAGCAGACTCTGTTCCACAGGCATGGAGTCCAATGCAGGTCCAGATCCCATGGTCCTGAGATCACAACCTAAACCAAAACCAAGAGTCCGATGTTCAACCAACTGCACCACCTAGGTGCCCCAACTTAATTAATATTTTTATATAGATCCAATAAATTTTTAAATAGAGTAGTATAGTTGCAAATTAAACTTTTAAGCTTAAATAAAACCAAGTTTTCAGTTTATAGATGAATAAATGTAATATTAATTTAAAACCCAAGATGCTTAGAGTCTTTTCTGTGCACAAAATCTGCCCTCAGACCTGAAAAAAAAAATCACATTGATGCTATTATTATATATATTTAACGAATGAAGAACTGAAGCTCAGAAAGTTTCAGACAGCAGCAATTAACACCATGCCTGCCTGGCTCTAAAGCTTGTGCTCTTAACCAGTGTACATATGGCTTCCCTCTGACCACACCCCTAAAAATTCAGGTGACTTTGGAACTTGAGCCTCTGGGCTCAAGTACAGCTAAAAAAATGTGGCTGCCTCTCTCCCAAATGTTCCCCCCAAAGAATCATTGCATCTCATTAACTCTAACTAGCTTAAGGGTCTAATCTGGAACCAATCACTGTGTCTGGGGAAATGTGATGCTTTAATTGGCTGTGCCTGGCATTGACTCCATGTTTGAGGAAGAGTCAACTCAACCACAAACACTTGGGCCTAGAGTAGAGATTGTGCAGTGTATGTGGGACATCATCAACTGGACCAACATAGGCATCGTGGGCATCCCAGAAAGGAAAGAGAAAAAAAAAAAAAAGGGACGGAGAAAATATCTGAAGAAATAATGGCTGAAAACTTCCCAAATTTGATGAAAGATATGAATATAAACATCTAAGACGCTCCAGAACTCCAAGTAAAATGAACTCAAAGAGACCACATTGAGAGACATTAGGATCAAACTTTCAAAAGACCAAGACAAAGAGAGAATCTTAGAAGCAGCAAGAGAGAAACAAATCATCAAATACAAGGGATCCTCAATAAGATCATAAGCAGTTTCTCATCAGAAACTTCGGAGGCCAGAAGACAGTAGCCTAACACATTCAGTGTTCCAAAAAAACCAACCAACCAACCAAAAACCTGTCAACCAGGATCTGTATGTGGCAAAAATGTCTTTCAAAAGGGAAGGAAAATTAAGACATTCCCTGATAAACAAAAGCTGAAGAAATTTGAGGCCACTAGATCTGAACTGCAAGAAACTCTCAAAGATGTCCTGCAAGATGGAATTAAAGGATACCAGAGAGTAACTTGAAGCCATATACAGAAATAGAAATCTCAATAAAAGTAAATACCTGGTAATTATAACAATTAGTATTACTGTTAACAGTGGTTTGTAACTACACTTGGTGTTTCCTACATAATTTGCATTAAGGAGAGCATTTGATGAAATGACCGTGTTATATGTAACTGATGAATCACTAAATTCTACCCCTAAAATAATATAGTATATATTAACTAAACTGAATTTAAATAAAACATTTTTATAAACATAAAATATACATGTGCCTAGAAGTGTATTCATGAGGCTAAAGAAACAAGTAAAAATTTAAAAAATAGGAGTGCCTGGGTGGCTAAGTCATAAAAGGTTTGCCTTCAGCTCAAGTCATGATCCAAGAATCCTGGGACTGAGCCCCATATTGGGATCCTTGCTCAGTGGAGAGCCTGCTTCTCCCTCTCCAGGTCCCCCGTGCTTGTGTTCCCTCTCTCTCTCTGTCATAAATAAATAAAATCTTTTTTTAAAAAATAAAGAATATAATACATTTAAAGAAAAAAAACCCTAATTATTGGTTTAAAAGATGGTGTTCTGTAACTTTGATTTATAACTCAAAATTTTGTTTCTGACATAATTTAAAAGACTAAAGAATTTAGAAGAATTTTAAAAGTTTATGTTTGGGGGCACACAATGTATAAAGATATAATTTTGTGGCATTATCAACCAAAAGGCGTGAAGATAGAAGTGAAAATGGACAGAATTTTTATATCTTATTAAACTGCTATAAGTTCAAATTAGAGTGTTAAAACTTTAGGATGTTCAATGCAATCCCCATGGTAGCCACAAAGAAAACAGTTACAGAATATAAACAAAAGGAAAAGAGAAAGGAATTTAAACATTTAAAAAGTCAACTAAACACAAAAGAAAACAGTAATGCAGAAAACAAGAGACAACGCTATTGGGCATATAGAAAACAAGTAGCAAAATGGCTGAAGTAAATCCCTCCTAATTGGTAATTACTTTACAAGTAAATAGATTAAATTCTCCAATCAAAAGACAGACTGGCAGAATGGATAAAAACACTTGACTCAACTAAGATGCTGTCTACCAAAGACTCACTTTCGATCCAAAGACACAAGCAGCAAGCAGATTGAAAGTGAAAAGATAGAAAAAGATATTCCACACAAACAGTAGCCAAAGGATAGTAATGATAGCTCTCCTAATATCGGACAAAATAGACTTGAAAGCAAAAACGTTTACAGACTACTAGGGGTATTAGCAGGAGGTAAGGATATGAGAAAAAGCAAGTCAGTGACTACAGAGGATAGGTACTCTTAAATGACAGGGTAGGTATTCCTTCCACAGTGTGTAGTCACCAAGGCTATCCAGCAGGGAGGACTGCTAACCCCAGATCTGAGACGAGAACTAAAACAGGAAGAGTACGGAGGAAGTGGACTTGGTTGTGGAGGTGTTTCGGTTTACACTCAAGAGAACAAGAAATATTTTCCCATAAAGGACATGACTTGAAATATCCCTTCTAGAGCTTGCCTCGGAAGATACATCTCAGAGTTAGACATGATTTTTGAAAGAATAAAATGAAAGGCTAAAGTTTGCCTAAGCTCCAGCACCTATTGCCCAAAGAATGAAAGGACAACCTTATAGATTTTTGACCCAGTTGCTTTTGATCTAAGTGGTTTTTAAGAAATCCAGCACAAGGTGGCTATATAGTAATATAATAATTATTATTATAGTAACCATTTAATGAGCACTTGATGTGAGCCTGGTACCTACCATAAGCCTCCAATACTCATAATGACTCTATAGTGATATATGTTATTATCTTCTTTTCATAAATTAAAAAAACGCAGTCTAAGGAAGGTCACAGAATCCTATGTAGCATTATTTAAAGTTCTGTGCTTCCTATGTCAAAGTCAGTCACGTTCTCAGCCACCACACTTCACATACATAAGCAGTCGAACTAGGCAGAAAGCATAGCACTGCCCATCCCCACCCCTCCAGGATGATGGCCTGACAAGAAAGGAACTGCTTGACTTTTTTAGGTCTCAATTTGTTCAGCAATAAATGGAAATAAAAACTGCCTCTTTATTGAGCAGAGTGATGGGAGATAAGGCCAGTTTTTCCTCTTGATTGGATTTCAGAGGAGGCAGCTCAACCATGACGGAAGTGGGAGGCTGATTAAGAGAGTGTAGATCTGTTGGCAGCCCAGCTGCAGCTGCCTCATCTAAGCAATTGGCATAATCATAATAGTATCTACCTGGTGGGGTGTTTCTAAAGATCTGATGTATTAATAGACGTCATAGATTTAGAACAGTGTTTTGACAGGGGCGCCTGGGTGGCTCCAATGGTTATGCATCTGCTTTTGACTCAGGTCATGGTCTCTTGGTCCTGGGATGGAGTCCTGCATTGGGATCCCTGCTCACTGGAAAGCCTGCTTCTCCATCTCCTTCTGCTGTTCCCCATGCTAGTGTTCTCTCTCAAATAAACAAATAAGATCTTAAAAAAAAAAAAAAAGAACAGTGCTTGACAAATAGTACTCATTATCTAAACACCAGCTGCTATTGGTATTAAAGATAGAAACTAGGCTACCATGGATCACTGTGGCCATACACATATGTAACCGCCAAGCAGAGAAAGGAGAGAAGCCCATACTCACCTTGGCTTCCTCTCAGTTGGAATTTAGTTGGGAGGATTAGCTAGCTATAATCTAGGCGAACAGAAAGGAGAACTCAAAGATATGATATGGATGAAGAAAGAAAGTGTTGGGAAATGATAATAGTTCCTATTTTTTATCATTTCTCTGATCAAACTCTACATGAAGAGTATATCACTTGGTCTTAGCTAATCCTTGCAGATCTCTGGGGTAAGTATATATATTTTAAACATCTTTATATATTTATTTGTCTGAGAGAGAGAGAGCAATCAAGCAAGCATAAAGAGGGGAGCAGCAGAGGGAGAAGAAGCAGACTCCCCACTGAGCAAGGAACCCAATGCAGGACTTGATCCCAGATCTCTGGGACCATGACCTCAGCCAAAGGCAGGCACTTAACTGACTGAGCTACCCAGACATCCCTGGGGTAAGTATTCTTACCTGTGTTCCTTGTCTTAGCTTCTACTCTCACCTCTGTAAAAAGACAATCAAAACTGATGGGGGTTTGTGTCTGGGCAATATGGCCCCCAAGCCTGTACTTCCATCCCTTATCCTCATGCTCCTTAAGGATCTGCCACTGAGAACCAGATGTCAAGGTCAAATGTTAACAAGGCTGGGGCAAGGGGACTGAGACACACTGTAAATTACATCACAATCTGCATAAAGTGGTGTGGAAATAAATTATAAGCCTTGAACACTTTCATATACCTTGTTTAAAATTAGATTTTAAACCTGGGGCCCAAGTATCAGTGATACTTCATGAGAAACTTTGAGTGCAGCCTGTCACCACAAGCGCTTTTGAAATACAAAACACTAAAAAATCTTCTGTCCTCTGCTTAGAAAGAAAGGAAAATGGTGAGCGAATATTTACCTGCCAGTGTTTACAAAGTTTAAGTTAAATCTATCTTTATCCTTCATACTTCTTTCTGTCATAGAGAGCAACTGAATTCTGAAGACCCCTTATGAGGAAAGGCAGTGAAATTCTTTTAATAGAAGTTCATTTCATAACTACCTTTCATGGGTTGTTGTAACCTCACAACTGTATTTTTATTACAGAAAACTATATATGTTGAAATGAGGAGAGCTGTGTTGGTCCCCTCAAAGTTGTAAAATACGCCACAGGAGGTTGGATCTGCTCACCAACCCGTGAAAACTAACCTGCTGACCATAACTGTGGATTACAATTGGCACAAAATATCAAAATAGGGAAGTCTCATCTTACATTTAGAAACAAAAGTTCTGGGGCACCTGGGTGGCTCAGTGGGTTAAGCCTCTGCCTTCGGCTTGGGTCATGATCTCAGGGTCCTGGGATCGAGTCCCTCGTTGGGCTCTCTGCTCAGCGGGGAGCCTGCTTCCCCCTCTCTCTCTCTGCCTGCCTCTCTACCTACTTGTGATCTGTGTCTATCAAATAAATAAATAAAAACCTTTTTTAAAAAAAAACTTCTCATGTGATCTAAAGGCTTGACACAATCTAGCTGTCTGTCACCTCTTTGACCACGTCTACTTGTCACCCTAGTCCAGTGGCCTTGACCTCCTTGCTGGAGGCCAAACACGGTCCACCCCTGCACCTCAGAAATTTCTGTACCTTGACTTAGAAGGTTTTCCCCCCCAGGCATGTATATGATTTTCTCCCTCCATTCCTCATCTGTGTTTAAATATCACTCCCTGGGGCGCCTGGGTGGCTCAGTAGGTTAAAGCCTCTGCCTTCGGCTCAGGTCATGATCCCAGGGTCCTGGGATCGAGCCCCACATCGGGCTCTCAGCTCCGCAGAGAGCCTGCTTCCTCCTCTCTCTCCTTGCCTGCCTCTCTTGCCTACCTGTGATCTCTGTCTGTCAAATAAATAAATAAAATCTTTTAAAAAAAATAAATAAATAAATATCACTCCCTTGGGAGACACGCAAATTATCTCATCTAAAACTTACCTATCTACACCTGCTCTCACAATCCATCATCCTCTCTCTTTAGACTGCCTTTTCCCCCCATAACACAAATCACCATCTGATACCTTATTATGCATTTGTTGATGGCTTATTGGGTTCTCCCCTCAGAATGTAAGCTCCATGAAGGTCTATAATAACTCCCAGCCCTGGAATAATGCCGGACTCCCAGTAATTCATCAGTAAATGAATGAAGCAAAACAAAAGATCTGAGTTCCAAGACAGGAAACAGCTTGCACTGGGAGTCTATCAACAGGTGGTTTAGGAGATATCCAATGTCAGAGCCAGAGATGACCGTGAGAATGGAAGAAATCACTGGGAAACCACAGAAGTCTTGATGGTGAGCACTAGACTTTCCCAATAGGGTCGAAGGGGGAATGCGGACTAACTCCAGCTGATGCTGGCTTTACCCATATGTTATCTTCTTTCATCTTATTATCACCACAGATGAGGAAATTGAAGATCAGAAAGGTGATTTCTTCAAGGTTATTCTGCTAAATAGCACGTTCTTTCCAAGATGCCTCATTGCTTAGGAGAAAGCTTGGCAAAAAGTGTGTGCCCAGTTAAGTAACAGTTGAAGGAATGAATGGACACGTTGTAGAGAAAGTGACAGTTAATTTACTCTACTTGAGATCAAATGGCCTTTCAAAGAGAGCAAAGGCAGACCAGGAAAAAGCAGTTTGAACAAAAAGTTTTGGGTTAGTTAGGTGAGGAGCTGTTCAGGAAACACTGAACACATCACTGTGGCTGGATCCTTTCGTGCTGAAGGAGCATAGTGGACGTCAAGGTTTCCAAGGACCAGAATGTGAAAAATCTTGCTTGCTAGGTTAAGGAATCTGGGCTTTATCGTGAGATAGTGGGGAGTATTAAGCCATAGAATAATGTGGTCATACACTGCTTTAGGAAGGTCATTCTGGGATGCCAGGGATAGGGTCACCAAGTAGATTTAACAGTCCTAGTAAAGGGTTATCTCAAGGGCTCTGAACCCCCTGGGAGGCTGAGGTTATCACCTGCCCAAAGAGTTCACACAACAGCCACTAGCCGGCAGCAATGTCCCAAGGAGCAGCTTCCCCAGGGTTGTGATGGGATGTATCACCTGGTGGAAAACAAAACTTATAGGGGCAGGGTGATCTGAGTGGAGGGAACCCAAAGGCCCATAGGAGAAGGACTATGTGGAGGTCACTGCCTAGAGGATGGTTAGGTGAGGTGGGGGCAGTGGTGAGCAATGAGGCTGCATCTGAGCTCTAGGCACTGATCCTGAATGGCCTTGAATTTCTGGACCAAGGAAGCTGGGCATTATCCCAAGGGAAATGGGGACCCAGGGAAAGTATTAAGTAGGAGAGAGACACATGACCAGATGTGCATTTTAGAAAGATTTGCGGTGTGTGGGGGGGCGCCTGGGTGGCTCAGTCAGTAGAGCATGAAACTCTTGATCTTAGGGTTGTGAATTAAAACCGCACACTGGGTATAGAGATTACTTAAAAATAAAATCTTAAAAAAAAAAAAAAAAAAAGATTTGCAGTGTGGGGAATAAGAGGAGACAGAAAGCAGAGAGAACAGTGAGATGAGATGAGATGGGATGAGATGCTGCAGTGATCCTGGGAGAGAGATGATGAGTAGCCAACAGCAGGGCCAGCAACTGCAATGGACGGGATGGGTCAGATCTGTGGGTGATTTAGGAAATAAACATCCTAGGATGAGAAAGGGGGCTTTCAAAATGTTGTTTTCACAGAAGAGAATTAATATTCTTTCCCTATTATTAAATACACATGCTTAATTGTTGGATTTTCTGGCCTAAAACTGCACTGGAACAACTCAGATTGTAGAACGTCACTGAGTCTAAATTCTAGTTCATTCGCTCAACAGCGCTGAGTTGAGTATGCGGTGGCATCCTGGGGACAACGGAATGACTTGGCAGGGGCCTCCCCAGTCTGGTGGAAGGACAGCCACCTCCTGTGTCAGCGATGGAGGAAACAGCACGCCGCGGGGCACAGCGCGGTAACCCGATGCAGGTTTTCAGGGAGAGGAGGCTTTTGAGCCCAGGCTAACAGATGGAGGCTCTCACAAGCTGTCAGCGAACTGAGCTAAGTCCTGGAAAAGAAGGTGGCCGAGCGCAGCCTCGTTGTCTATTTACCCCCTTGCGTCGGAGACCGCACACGTCACCTTGTGCGCGCTAGGAATCCCAGCCGGGCTTCACTCGCGGGTGGCCAGCGCTCCAGCCGCGCACACCCACATCTCCCCGCACGCAGACCTCGGAGGGGCTCCCGCACCAGGGCCCGAGCAGCTAGGCTGTGATTGGTGGCGGCCTGGGCCCCCGCCCCTCGCCAGCCAACAGTGCGGCCGATTGGTGGAGACGGCGCGGAGCCCCGCCCTTCCTGCGAGGCGACGAAAGGAGCGACCTCCGAACGGGTCCTGGCGTACTGGGGCTGGGGTCCGGGGTGGATGGCGGATACCCCCGGTGCGCGGCCGGGAGAACAGGCGTCGAGGGGACGGAAGCCGTGCCTCCCGGGGCATTGTGGGCCACGGCTGGGGCGGGTCCGGGCTCCCGGCGCCTGCGCGCACCGCGCACTTTGGGAAATGGCCGGCGCCCGGCACGTAGGGGCGATCCCTGTAACGCCAGGGGACAGGCGAGTGGGTTCTCGGGCATTTTCACACCCGGGTCTGGACCCCTAAGGGCGAGGCGGGTTTGGGATGCTGTTGGCTCTGCCCCGCTTCGGGGCTTCGGACTGGTGGCGCCACCGACTTGTCATCTTTCGTGCGCTCCTCCCTCCCCACCCATCCCCTGACGGTTTCCTTGCACCCAGCGGGAACAGCCTCCAAGGGGTGTCGCCGTGAGGAGCTCACCCCTGCATCCTGGGCCCCTCTTCGCACTGCTCCTCTAGGCTCTCTCGAAGCTTATAAAGGTAACTGCTTTCAACGGAACGTCTTTGGAGGCTCAAAAAGCTTCCTCTGTCAAACTTAACACCTGGCCCCAACCCTTCAAGGTTAACCCTTTTCTGAACCACAGTCCTCTGTGACTTGGGGATGGATAATGCCTCAGATTCTTTGTACCTAATGATGGCCACGGGCACTTACATTTAGTAAGTACCTGTTTTCCCCTCTTCATTCCGTCCTACAATCATTCTCCACCGGAGGGAATTTGGAATTTTACATAATTCTGCGTGCTATGAAGACTTCTACAGGCAAATTCCAGCCCCCACCCGCGCGTCCCGTGTTCTCAGTTGAAGCTCTAGGGACTAATTTCCTTGGTGCTTTGTTTCACAACTCTTCTCCACGTGTCCGCTGTGTGCCAAGCCCACCTTTAATGCCAAACACCCCGATGAACCAAATTGACTTCCACGAAATTGATACCAAAGGGAGAAATAAGGAGTTGTAGGTTAAGAGGAGGAAGAGTAGATAGGAAAGGGAGAGATGAAGTTCTTGAAATTTCTGGGTAGGAATGGGGGGTCAGAAGTCTTGAGAGAGGCCACAGTAGCTCTAAGCTATCGGATCAGAGGGGGCATTTCCAAATGAAATGAAGGCAGCCTGACAGTGCTCACTGGGCCCATTGGTGGTGGTGGTAGGACGCGGACGACTCAAGTTTGTGTAATTGTTAGAAGTAGGAGTTCTAGAATGATTTGCTGTGAGGTTTCAGGCCTCTCTGGGCCTGTCAAATGCAGATGTAGTACCTACCTCACATTTAAGATAATGCCTATCAAGGTTAGCACATCATTTTCTGAAAACCAGCTCTCATGTGAAGAAAAAGAGAAATGCCTCGAATGCCAGCTTACTTAGATTTTCTCTGGGTGATAAGGCATCTCCCAACCAAGTACTAATCAGGCCCAACCCTGCTTGGCTTCTATCAGTGAGGTCAGGTGCATTCAGGGAGGAATGGCCCTAGACAGACAAAGCAGGTGTTGATTAGAAGTGCTTGGAAGGGACTGGATCTTGAGTCAGAAGTCCAAAAGGTCATGGTCACTATGGCAGTTGCTTCTCTCCCATTCCATCCAAATCTCCCTACCCTTAACACACAAGCATTTCAAAACCATGTTTCTAAAAACCAGCCATTTATATCTGTTTAGGTAAGTTACAGAAGGAGTAAGGTGGTGTATTTACAAAATGGTTTGTCCAGATATACTATAACTTAGTGTCTGTATTTAATATTGACAACCAAAAAATATATATAAATATCTTCCATCTATACACAGCAGGGCAGGAGTGTCTGTGGTCTTCTTGCGCAGTGGGTTCTCAGCCTCCCAGGGCCCTCCTCTCGTGATGATCGTCTGGCCCTCAGTGCAAAGGAGACTAGAAGCTGGTATAGCCCAGTTGGCCCTTCCCCTCTCCTCCCTGCACTCCAGTGCTCTCAACTGGTCTCAGGCAAGGCAAAATTACTTTAAGTGGTTGGGTAGGAAGGGCGAACCCTAATGGAGCTTGACACTTAGGGCAGCGAGATCCAGGCCTCAGAAGAAAGTGGCCACAGCTACCGCTTGGGATAGAAGCCTCATAGTTCATAGTTCAATTAGTGTGTCCTTGGTCATAGGTCCAGCCCTACAGATTAGCGTGGTGAAGAAGGCAAGTGTCTAGGCAGGGCTTGGTCCCCACCTTCAGGTACTGAGCCATTCAGGGTGAAGTCTGGGGTGTAGATAGAGGAGATTCTGGCTGATAAAAAAATAGTAACAAAATCAGTAATAAAAAAATTATAAAACTTGTTGCTTGTCTGAAAAGATCTGAGCAATAGTCTTGTTTTTGTTAAAATCCTGGAGCCATTAACATCCTGAATACGCTTCTGGACATCTTTGTTGGCTGAAGGAAGGAGCCCCAGGCCCAGCTCTGCTGAAATCTGTCAGTTTGGAAATCTTATCCAGCTGCCTGTGCTCCGAGAGATCCTTGGAGCTGCTGAGAGCAGGCCAGGCTGGTAGTGTGGGGTGCCTCACACTTGGGAATCAGCCCCCAGGGGGTGGAAGAGCTCCTCGGGCGTCTTGTCACTTTGGCTGGCTCCCCCCTGCCGGAAACCAGAAGCAATCTCGTCAAAGGTCCGGCCTTTCGTCTCAGGAACTTTGAAGTAGGTGAAGATGAAGAAGAGAACCAGGAGCACAGTGAAGATGATGAAGACATACGGCCCACACAGTTGCTGAAAAACACACAGATACACTCGTTTGGAGTACTGACCCTTCCTCCTGGCTGTAGGGCCTTGACCTGTAAGACTTGGGGCCTTTGATCTGAAGAAGGGACAACTGAAAAAGCCCCCAACCCAGAGTGCTGAGATGATTAAATGACCTGCCTGCACCTGGCACATAATGGGCTCCAGGGAGCAGGGTCCCCCCCTCCACCCCCCCAGGGCAGAGCAGAATGGAGACAATTCAAAGCTAAGTAAGAACCCTGGAATGGAGGTCAGGGTTTTTAGCTGTGTGATCTGGGCTTCGGAGCCTTGACTTCCTCCTCAGCAGGATTCGGATGTAAGAGCTGGGAGAGCACTTGGCACAGCAGCACGAGGGGGGCCTGCGTGCAGGAGAGAACGGTGGGCATGGAGACCGGGGCGGTTCTCACCTCGACATACTGAAAGCACATGCCCACAATGAAATTTGAGGTCCAGTTGGAGAAGCCAGCAACAGCAATGGCAGCTGGGCGAGGACCCTGGCTGAAGAGTTCAGCCACAATGAACCACGGGATGGGACCAGGGCCCACTTCAAAGAAGGCCACAAAGCCAAAGATGGCCACGATGCTGAGATAGGACATCCAGGGCAGCTGTTCCTGTTGAGGACGAGAGAGGGGTGGAAAGCTGGATTAGGCGGGGACTGGACGCTCCAAGAAAACACACTGCTGACGTAGCCCAGGGCAGGGCTAAGAGAGCTCTCGCCTGGGAGGCAGGTGGCTTGGGGCTGACCCCGGATTGGCTACATTAGGCTTGGGGCTGATCCTGGATCGGCTACATGACGTAGACTCTCCACTGGGTCTCACTTTCCTCATTTGAACAAAATGAGTTAAGTCCTGTAAGGGCAGGTGTGCGGTGGAGTGTACCCTTCGGGAACAGTAACGTGGGGTGTACATGGGAGGGGCTAAGAAGAGGTTCCTGCTGTCCCCTAGCTCTGGACGCAGAGCAGTCTGTCGGAAGCTGAATGATGGGGAAGAACATTCCTGGGGTAAATGTTAAGGACTATAGGGTGCTCAGCTCAGGACCAGCAGAACAGGCCCCAAGCAGGTGGCCAGATATCATCATTGTCTTCCGGGAGGCCACCGTGGAAAAGCCATAGGCTTTGGTTCTGATCCCAGATCCGTTACGAATCCCCTGCAGCGTGCCAGACCTCTCAGCCATCACCAGACTCTGGATCCAGACTTGGTTAAGCTGTCAAATGAGCAAACTGCTGCTTCCTTGCCCTGGAGGCGGACAAATGAGGGTTTGTGCAGGGAAGGTGGCTTGCACACTGTTACCATTGTAGCCAGCACACCTGAGATGAGCTCCTAGCTTTGTCTTTTATCTGCTGCTGCCTTCCTCACCTCACTGGACTACGTTTACCACACCTGGGAACTGGGAATACTAACTGCACCACACGGGGCAGTGGCCGAGAATGGAGAGAAAGCATGCTTCCACATGGTGGTTGTTGCGGGGGCTCCTATTTTCTGGGGCTCTTCTACAGATGAACTAAGGCCATGGAGGGAGACTTTGAAAGGTTCAGTACTGGCAGAGCAATTCCTGGGGAGAGGATGCTTAGGTTATAGGGCCAGAGGTGCTGTGGCAAGAATGCACCAAACCTGGAGAAGCCAGGGCACGAGCAGTCGTAAGTGGGTGGAGGGAGACAGCTCTGGGGGGCCAGGAGGTCAGACCTGAGCCCAAGTGGGGTTGGGAAGAAACGGGCAGAACTAGGGAGAGGGCAGCTCCCACCGGGGCTCTGGATGCCCCTGGCCAGGCTGGGGCTGCCATCCTCCTCCTGGGACCCGAAGCTCCTGGTGCTATCCCCCCAACTCGTGCCACCCCACCGCCACAGCGTGGCCACTCACCAGCAACGCCAGCGCGATGGTCATGAGCACGGCACAGCCCGCCATGCCGGCCAGGCCAATGAGGTGCAGGGTCCGCCGGCCAGCTCGCTCCACCACGAACAGCTGCGGGCAGACACAGGGTCAGCGCCACCCGCTCCTGCTGCCTCTCTGACCCACAACCCCATCCAGAGGCTCGTCCCCAATGCTGGGAAAGCCACACGGCACCGCCTCCCCCCTGGGGCTCAGCTTGGGGACTACACAGGACTTGAGGGGCGGAGAGCCGGATCCAGACGGCAGGATGGGGTGACGGCTGGCCCCAGAGGGCGCGGAGCATTCTGGCTGGGACTCTGGGCAGCCACTGCACTTCTTAGCATCAGTGTCATGGGCTGTTAGACTTGAGTAATGAACTGGACAGGCTTGTGAGGATGAGCCGACACGCACTTACGAGAACCTGACACACGCTCGGCTCATAGTAAACGCTGCTATTCAGCAGCGAGGCCCTAAGGCCAGCTTGAGCCAGACCCCAACAGCTGAGTGGGGGTGGGCCCTGATGCTGACTCACCGACACGACAGTGAAGGCTGTGTTGACGATGCCGGAGCCGATGGTGGCATACACAGGCTGCTGCACCCCCGCCTTCTCGAAGATGCTCGTGGAGTAATAGAACACCTAGGGGACGGACAAATGCTTGGGGTTTGGCCGAGTGCCACAGCCATTCTCCTGCTGCTGTCCCTGTGGGTACGGGACCCAGGGCAAGGACAGGATGAAGGGGACCCGGCACCAGGGCCCTGAGAGGTTTTGGCTCTGCAGGAAAGCCGTTGCTGCGGCAGGGGTGTTTGTTTTCAGTGGGGGATCTGGTCCCAGCACACACTTGACCGCAGGGTTTGGCTGCGGCCCATGGGCAAGGGTGGCTGAGGGGGCACTCACAGCATTGATGCCCGACAGCTGCTGGGACAGCTGCAGCACCACGGCGATGAGGATGGGCTGGCGGTAGGCGGGCGAGCGGAACAGCTCCAGGATGGTGACCTTCTTCTCCCGCATCATCTGCCGACTCTCCTCCTTCATCTCCTGCAGGTCGCGGGTCACATCAGCCGTCCCGCGCAGCTTCTTCAGCACTGCGGGGGGAGGGACCGGAGGGAAGGTGGGGGTGGCTCAGAGGAGGAAGGCGGCCAGGGCCGGGGGGTGGGGAGGAGGGCAGGGCCCTGCCCGTACCACTCTTGGCCCGGTTCTCCTCGTTGCGGTTGATGAGCAGGAAGCGGGGGCTCTCGGGGCAGAAGGGAAGCAGGACGCACTGCACCAGGGCTGGGATGAAGATGACGCTCAGCAGCAGGGGCCACAGGTCCTCGTTGCCCATGATGGAGTCCAGGCCGAACACCTGGCAGAGGCCGGGATGGAGGAAGCCGCCCTGGCCACCCCCACTGCCAGCCCCGCACCAGCCCGTGGCCTCCGCCCACTTTGTAGAGGGGCTGCCCGTCAGGCGAGGCGAGGCTCTTCGGAACCTCAGTTCCCGCAGTCGTCACACAGGGAAAAGTAGGACCGACCTCACAGCAGAAGTGGGGGGACACATGTGGCAAGGGGGAGTCACAGGGCAGGGGGGCTTTGGGGATGGGGAAGGGAAAGCCTTCTGGAGAGAAGGTGGTGTCCATGTAAAGGCATCAAGGCCCGGGGGCATGGGAGAGCCCGGCATGTG
>NC_081570.1:32964948-32992756 GCF_022355385.1 Mustela nigripes
GAGATACAGGAGAAGGACAGGACACAGGGCTGAGGTACAGGAGAAGGACAGGACACAGGGCTGAGATACAGGAGAAGGACAGGACACAGGGCTGAGATACAGGAGAAGGACAGGACACAGGGCTGAGGTACAGGAGAAGGACAGGACACAGGGCTGAGGAGGCTGGGACGAGAAGGGCCCAGTCATCTGGACGCGGCTCTCGTGCCTGGGAGGCCCTGGGGAGGTCGGGAGTGGGGGAGTGGTCGCTGGGATCTAAGCCTACTAGGATGTGTGCCACGAGGCCATCCTTCGCTGCAGGGCTGCGGAAGGCTGGCTGAGAACGGTCATCGGGGAGACATCTGGACACACACACGAGAGCCACGGAAGCTGTGGGGCGCGGGGGGCTTGGGCAGTGTGAGCAGACAGACCCTGCCCCGGCTTACCTGGGCAATCAGGATGCCGACGACGATGCCCAGCTGGTGCAGGGTGCCCAGGGCCCCGCGGAGGGCCGTAGGGGACACCTCCCCCACGTACATGGGCACGAAGCCTGTGGTCAGGCCACAGTACACACCAATGATGAAGCGGCCCAGGATGAGCATCTCAAAGGACTTGCTCAGTTTCGAGAAGCCCATGAGCACAGAGGACACAAAGGCCAGCAGGTTCATCATCAGCATGGAGTTCCGCCTAGGGGTGGGGTCACCGGTCAGGTGCGTGCCTACATCTCCCCGGAGTCCCAGGGGCTAGGTCACAGACAACACCCTGAACAGGCAGGGAAGTC
The DNA here is from genome assembly GCF_022355385.1 of Mustela nigripes. Taxonomy (NCBI): domain Eukaryota; kingdom Metazoa; phylum Chordata; class Mammalia; order Carnivora; family Mustelidae; genus Mustela; species Mustela nigripes. The sequence continues at coordinate 32,965,706 of NC_081570.1, forward strand.
TCCCCTCCCCCCATCTGGGACCCCCTGGCCACAGCCAGAACCCCTTCTGCTCACCTGCCAAAGCGGTTAACAAAAAGGCCCACAGAGAAGGAGCCAATCATGCCTCCTACAGAGAAAATGGCCACAGAGAGGGACCACAGGGTGGTGAGTGTGGTCGACGAGATGCTCTCCCCATAGCGGTGGAACCATGTCTGGTTGTAGAACTCCTCGATCACCTGCGGGAGGAGAAGCAGCCTGCTGGGGAGGGGAGGCAGCGGCCCTTTTTCCCTTCCGTGGTCCCCTCCATGGGGGCCACTGACCACAGCATGCCGGAGAGGGCCCAACACCTGGCTGGGCCCCAAGGTCACTGCATATCCTTAAGCCAAGTCCCTCCCTTTGGTGGGCCTCGGTTTCCCCAGGTGAGGAACAAGGGGCTGGGCTCCATCTCCAAGAGGGGAGCCAGCTTTTATGCTTTCCCCAGATGCAGTTTCCAGTACCCTCAGGGGTCACAAGGTTAACAGAACTTGCTAGCGGGAGGGGGATACAGCAAATGACCCACAGTCAGGGCAGGGAGAACCTCACACAACTGCCTTCTGACCCCTCGGCCCAGCTATGTGGGAGTTCCACCCCGAAGGATGACCCATGACCTCTTCCCCTGTGCCAGGTGCCAAGCTGGGACGTATGGGGAAGGCTAAGGACAAGGAAGCAGTTCCAGGAACTGGAAACACCTGTCCTAGAGGCCTGCCCCCCCCACAGCCCTGCCCCCACCCAAAGGAGGGCCTGGCCTGATCCACCGGTTCTCCCTGGACACATTCACCCTACTCTCAGGCAACGCGGCCACACACCCAGTGCCACGGGACCGGTCTGACCCATCCAGCCACATGCGTAGCTGGGCATGGACCCAACATACCCAGAAACAGCCTTCTGTGCACTCGCCCCATCTCGCACACACACGGGTGTTCACAGTCTGAATATTCCTGGGTTCAGCCAGTCACAAACCTGCATGTCTCTCTCCGCTTCCACCACCTGCTGCTCAAACTCGGCTCCTTGCCCACCGAGCCCGTGCCCAGCCTGTCCAGGCAGCCCTCCCTGCAGCACGCGGCGAATCCCTTGGCACGCAGCAGTGTGCTGCCTCTCGCACCACCTCCGCGCCACTGCTCTCGGACCTCCCTAACCCTCCCAAGCCCCAGGGGTCTAGCAGAAGATGAAATGGTAGGCAGCTACAACTGCCCAGGTTGGGGGTAGAGGGGGACCGAGGCCTTTGGTCCCAGGACAGATCATCAAGTATGCTGGGCCTGGCCCCATGGCTGCAATGGGTGCTTGGCCTCTCCATTTCCTGCCCTGCTGCCATGATCTGTCCCAGGTCTCTAGAGATGGCTGACAGGAGGCCAGGGTCCAGGGGGTTAGGAAGGGTTGACATGGGCCTGGGGAATGGAGGGAGGCAGCCCCCATCTGTCCCAGGGAAGCCAGAGAGCACAGGGGTTACGAACCTGGACAACAACGGAGTTCAGGTCCCAAATCTACCCCTTTATCACAACCGCGACTTTGGACAAATTATTTCATCTCCAATGGCAACATTAGCAATATCTACTTCAGAGTGCTGCAGGGAACCAATGAGACAGAGTGCCTGCGTGGTGCCTGGGGACTGAGTCAAGGGACCTCCATCTCATTCCGGGACCGGCCCGAGGGCAGTGCAGACCGCTGACAAGGTCCAGCCAACCCTGCATCCCAGAATTCAAAGTCAAGGCTCTGGGTCAGACACCAGTCCGGCCTCCCCACCTCGCACCATCTCTACCTCGGCTCTAGGAATCATTTCCACACTCTCCACGGTTATTCCATCTGGAAGGACCATCCTGCCTTAACCATGCTGAGAACTTGTGAGGTCCAGCTCACAGGGTCCCAGGAGTCTGTCCTCTCTGAGGACAGGGACCCCAGGGATTCACACTGGGGCCTATCCCAGGGCTGGGGCCTATCCCAGGACTGGTGTCAGGGACACCTGGTGAGGGAATAGGAGGCTGAAACCAAGAGAGGGTCTCAGGCTCTCCTCCTGGGAGATTCTTCTCCTGGGGGGAGGGGAGCAGAAAGAAGGCAGATTTTAACAAAACAAAACAAAGTGCTTCTGTTCTTCAAGGGCTAACACCAACCCCCATGGAGGACTGGTTGGGAGAAGTAATGCTCCATTTATCAGACTCTGCAGAGAACAGGCCGTCCTAGAAAAGGGGACTGTCCAGATAAATGACACTCAGGCCACCGAGAACCCATCATCGGGGTGGAAATCTCTCTCCCTGTCAGTCTCACTCTGCTGCCCCTGGGGCTCTCTCCAGGGGCAGGGAGACCACCCCTCTGCCCCAGATAACCTTTAATGTTTGCATTTTGGAGTTCACAGGGTCTTCCTCTGTCCCCCGTGGTTCAGATGTTGTCTCAAGAGAACGCTCCACATATATCATTCTGATTTTTGCCAAGAAGCCAGCTAGCGGAATTACCCGAATTGCGTGCAGAGTCCACAAGTGCTGAGTAAGGGCTTACTCCCTAAATGAGCCTGAAGATGTGAGGCTGAGCTCTTTCAGCAGCTCAGGTCTTTAACCCTGTTCTTGGGGGGTGGCTGGCGATGCTGAGGTGGCCAATAAGAGGACCACATTTCCAGAGGCTCCCCACACCCAGTAAAGTGTGCTGCTTGTGGTGGCAAGTCAGAGGGGCCCAATCTTGTCCAGAGCTAGCTCAATGGCTCGTGAGCTCCCCGGCTACTCAGACCACTCAATGGGGATGGCTGAGGGTGAGCCACCAGCCCCCTCCACCTTCTCCCTCCCCGAAGCCCCAGCCCCAGGCTCATCCTTTCCACTCCCCAGTGGTACTTCCTGGCCAAGTTGAGGCTGCACAGTGGGTTCCTGCCTCTTGATCTGGCACTTGAGATTTCTGGGAAGAAGGTATGTCTGGTTTTCCATTTCTGCTGCTAGTGTGGGGACTCCGTGTCCTGTCCCCCCCCCGGGGGGGGCGGTCCATGGCCCACGTGGGCCTGAGCTGGCCTTGGGCCCAGGAAAATTAGAAGAATGCTACACAGGGAGAAGCTCTGGGATTACCCCCCACCTAGTCTGTGCCCTCAGCGTCCATCCTACCAGTGGATGCCCCCAAGGGCAGCCTACAGTCCCCCAAAAGGACCCCACAGACCCAGGCTCCACAACAGGGTCACCGGCAGCCTCCAAAAGCCCAGCTCATATGTGAGGTGAGGCCAGGCTCGTGCTTCTCTGAAAGCTTCCACCTCACACACTCCTCACAAGCCTTGACCCTGCTGCCACCCTGCAGGCAGTCAGTCACTAGGTCCCACCAAACCTCCCTCCTGATCTGGCCCATTCTCTACCCGTGCAGCACCTGCCCTAGGTCTCGCTGGATTCCGCTCCTGACCCCTCCCATCCACTGAAGCGGTTCTGCTTCCCATGATTAATTACTCCCCATCATGCCATCAAAGCCCTGCACGTCCAACGCTCCAGGCTTAGCCATCCATCCGCAGCTCTGCTCCCTTCCCAACCCCTCCCACACGAGGGTCTGTGAGTGCTTGAACGCTGGGAGAAGAACGGGGACTACCATGGCATCAGGCTCTCAGGAGTTTAGGGCTATGAAGGATCGCTGACCCTAGAAGGCAGATGCCCATGGGGGACACCGCAGGGGTCAGTGGGGCAAAGCGGGCCTGCTCTGGACAGCTGAGATCCCGGACTAGACAGTTCCCAGTAAAAAGCTCTTCCTCAGCCTGCCATTTTCCTGGGGGTGGCGGGGTAGGCTTGCGTCACAGATCTGACTCCTTGGGAATCCCTCCCTCTCCTCCTCCCCGGGCGCAGGCAACTGTGGGAGAAGGACCACATGTGTGCCTGTCTGCGGAGGAAGTTCGGACTTCCTCTGTGTCTGGGTAGTGTCGGTAGTCAGGCCCTGGGCATGAGGCAGCGTCTGCTGCCCAGCATACAGAATAAGCAGTTACTCGAGCCACCTAAAGACAAAGGATTATCCCAAGGAATTTAGTGCCAGAAAGGACCTGAAGGAACTAGGGACCTGCCTCTAAAGTCTTACCTCGGACCCTGCCTGGCTGCCCCAGGTACAGAAACCCAGCAGACCTACAGAGCCCCAGGACACAGGTCTTTAGCTCTCAGAAGAAGAGCTTCCTAGGCTTCAGAGGATGGGACTGCTCGGGTCACAGGTAGTGAGTTCCCTGTCAGCAGGAAGCATACAAGTCAAAGTTTAGCGCAGAGATTGCTAAGCATTTTACGTAAAAGACTAGACAGCAAATATTAAAAATGGGCACAGCCGATTTTTCTCCACCACCCGCAACCCTCTAAAAATGTAAAAACAATTCTTAGTGCAAGGGCCTTAAAAAAAGTCGCTAGCTGGATTTGGCCTCCCTGCCAACCCTTGATCTAGAATTCTCAACTACTGCCAAGAGAAGGGGACTGCTTTGGAACCTCTGGCTGGTCTCAACATCCTTCTCTGTAGATTCCTCTGCCCCAGGGTCTTCTAGATCATCCTGGGAGGGAGAGTCAGAGCTCCCTCTCCAGCCTCTCTTCTTTGTCCTAGATGTTCCGGGGGGTGGGGGGGGAGATGTAAAGGGGCTGAAGAGCTACCTAAGCTCTGAGCTCCAGTTAGACAGAAGGGCCAGCTTGTCCAGTTCAGTCCCTCAGCCTGCCCTTGACCCCGACTTCCTAGTCCCTGCTTTCCCCTCCCCTAAAGCTTATGTCCCCAGAGCAACACTCGGCCACACCCCAGGGTCAGTGGGGAGTTCCAGCAGATGCTACTGGTGGGGCTGGACAGATAGCCCCACCTGCTTGGTCCCCTGGGGCACCTCCCAGCGCCTGCAGAGGGGACTAGAAGCCAGATGGACCTAGAAGCTGGGTCACAACCCCCCAGTAGAGGCTCCGACCACCCACGCTGCTTCTCTGAAAGAGCCCTGAGATGGCTTCTCTCTGAAACCCAGGCCTGGCCTTTGCTCTAGCTTCCTCACAGGTCCCTGGCCTCCAGGGCCTCCCCTGCCAGCAGAGGGATCTTCAGGTCCCCATAGCAGGCCCCACTCACAGCCTTGCCTGGCTCCCCACTGCCCTCCCCCTCGCTACCCCACCCCAGACCACCCTGGCACCCCGCATCTCTGCAGTTTCCCATGCGCTGTTCCTGTCTTCTCCCCGATGGGCCCTTCATCACCTTTCAGAGTATACACAAACACTCCGAGAGCCATCCCCAACACCCTCCCCTCCATCGCAGTGGTTCTCAAACAGGGGCAACTTGACTCTGCAGAGGACATCTGGCTATGTGTGAAGGCACTGTTGGTTGTCACACTGGTGGGAACGCTGCTCAACGAAATGACACCACTTAGGCAAGCACCCCCCACCCCCACCAACGCCAAAGATCTGGCCCTGACGTTCATTTTGAGAAGAGCCCTGCTCTCCGGGCCACGCACCTTCTCCCTCTGCCTTCTCTGCTCCCACAGGGCTTGCGCACACTTCCATGGCTGCCCTGAAACAGCTCGTCATCAGGAGACATGTATCCCCTTCTAGACTCAGTTTCAACATGGGGTAGGGAGAGGATTCATCTGCGTCACTAGGTCCCAGCAACAGGGCTAGAAGCAGAAAGAGTAGTCACTAACTAATAAATGAGCCACCTCTCTGAAGGGCTGAAGCGATGAAGCAGCTCAGACAGGCAGTAATGGTGTAAGGGATTGTGCAACTGTGTGTGGGAAACCGTTGAGAGGTCTGTACATGACTGAGCTTGACTTGGCCTGGAAGTCAGAGCAAGAGGGACCAGCTGTCAGCTGTAGGTGTGTGAGAGGGTGTATGGCTGCCCATCCGACTGTAGTATGGAACTGCCACTCCTACTGTGGTGGGCAAGGATGCAGACTGGAGCCAGATTCCCCGGGGTTCAAATCCCAGTTCTGCCGCTTACTAGCTGTGTGTCCTTTATTTAATTGCTTAAAATCTCTGTGCCCCCACTTTCTTGTAAAACAGGGATTCTAGGGCCTACCTAATAAGGTTATTATAAAAGAAACTGAAGGATGATTTTTGAAGCACTGAGAGTAAGATTTGGCACACAGTAAGCTGTAAGGGTTTGTGTTAGTGGAGATGGGTGAAGGGGAGAGGGGAGGACCCTGAACTCTCTGGATCTTGATGGAAGTTAAGGAGAGGCTGCCTGGGGCTGAGAGCCTGAAGCCTGGAGCCCAGGGCAGCCCCAGTGGGCAGAGGGCTGTGATGGGAGCCCTCTTCAAGTTGGGTCATCTTGGGCTGACCTTGTCTGCTCTCCAGGCCAAGTTCCTCCTTTGTCAAACAAGGGATGGTGAGCCAGTGGACCATTAAGCCCCTTCCAGCCACAACTCTGGTTTCTGAGGCTGCCTTATTCCAAGACACGTCCAACAATGTCCCTTGGCCAGGAATGCATGGATTCTAAATGGCCTCTAGTCACCCCTTGTTGGCAACTCGGCCATTTGGGGAAGGGAGAGGCAGCTCTCTCCACCCAGGACGGTGGTCAGGATGCCCTGTTCACTTATTTTGCTCTCTGTGGTCGGGCTTCCCTCCTCCCTCCTCCCCAGGAGACAGGAGGCCTGGCAGGGGCACCATCGGGATGTGGTCATCACTCCCTGGTGACGCCTGGAGGCCACCCCCACCCGTAGCTCAGCCTCTCACTTTCCAAATGACCTCACCAGTCCAAAGCTTCCTCCTCTAGGAGGAGGAGATAACCCAGCCCCACCCACCTTGCGGGGCAGCTGTGAGGAGATAATTTACCGGGAGGTGGTTTGTAAACATTTAAGATAATGTTATGATTAATTAACCACTTCCAGGAGGAAGCCCTTTGGGGCCTGTTTTATAAGCTCCAGCTTCAAGCGTCCTCACCATTAGTGGGGTACAGTCTCCTTCAGAGAGCAGGCCGAGGGAACCAGCCCAGGGCTGCATCCTAGGAAGCCAGGCAGTCTGGGTGTGGGCAGTTCCACTTCAGGGCAACACTTCTTGCCAGCCCATCTCCGCACTGCCTGGGCCACCTCACCTGTCCCTCCTTCCGCAAGGGGCCAACTCCCCTTCAGGGTCTGCCTAGCTGCCAACTCCTCCTTGAAAGGCCGCCCCCATCAATCCCACGCCAGCATTAGCCTGCCTTCCTCCGGGCTCCATCCAGAGCCACCCCGAAGCCCTCCATGAATTAGGAACCCCCCCCTCCAATTAATTATGCTCTGGCTCTTCCCACGTCTCCCCCAGCCCTTCGGGAGTCTTAAGTTAAGGCTGGACTGGGTGGGGCCCAGCTTAGACCATGTGTCACAGCTCTACCCTCCCAGACTGTCTGGGACAGTGCCTTGCGCAGGAGTGAAAGTTTCAGAAGGACTGAGTCACAGGTCGGCTCCCAGCACAAAGGGGCAGCTTCAAGGCCAGCCATTATCTCTTAACTCTCTTGGCCATCCTATCCCCCCTTCACCATTTAGGTGAATCACAGCAAGTCCACTCCTGGTTGGAAGGGCTGGGCCAGGCTGACGAGAAGTACGTGCAAAGTGCGGGTGTAAACACAGGGGCACAGATGGCCACCCCCAGAAAGCCCGCTCCACTGCAGGGTGTGGGCAATGAGCACTGGCCCCTCGGGTCCTCACTGCGGACCTCGTGGCAGCGAGCTCCTCTGGACAGGGGCCCACAGATGCCACCATCAATGACATCTCCGGTTCGGCTGGACCCTCCATGCCGCCCACCAGCCCTCCCCAGCTGTTCTGGCCTTCTGCCAGTCTCTGGTTTTAGGCAGGAGGACGCAAGAATGGGAGAACTGCTCCGTGGATCTGTCCCCATCTGCAAGTTCAGAAGTTTCTCAGTCGCTCCTGGTGGCCAAATGCAACCCTGGTGCCTCTGCCCCACCCCCACCCCCACCCCTGCCTCCGGAGACCCCTCCCCAAAACTCGCCCTCACCCCCTCTGCTGATGCCCTAAGGCACATTTTAAAAATGGAATCTTCCCAAATAAAATAAAATAAAATAAAATGAAGTCTTCCCAAGTGAAAAGGCATCTCAGGTGGGCCACCCCTCCAATCACCAACCTCTTTTCTCCCTTCTCCACTGAATCTCTTGGAAGGACCCTCCCTACTCTTTCCCATCCCCCTCCACCCCCACCAGCGGGATGGAGGTTTCTACCCACGCAGTCCCACCCAGTCAACCTTTGGTCACCACACTGGCAACATCCGGTCTTGGGTGTTGGGCAATAAGGGGCCAGCTGGTCCAGCTCACCTTCTGGGGCTCCAGACAGCACTCCTTCACCCTACTCCCCAACTCCTCTTTTTTTTTTTTTTTTTAAAGATTTTATTTATTTATTTGACAGAGAGAGATCACAAATAGGCAGAGAGACAGACAGAGAGAGAGATGAGGAGAAGCAGGCTCCCTGCTGAGCAGAGAGCCCCATGCGGGACTCGATCCCAGGCCCCTGGGATCATGACCTGAGCCGAAGGCAGAGGCCCAACCCACTGAGCCACCCAGGCGACCCCCAACTCCTCTTTTTTATCCCAGTCTCTCTAGGGCATCCCCCTCTCCTGCTGTCTGAATACCGGTGACCAGCTCCTAGTTTTTCTCCAGCGGATTACCCGCGTGAGGAACAGACCCCCACGTCCAAATGTTTCCTGTGCATCTCCAGCTGTGTCTCACCGCACCTCAGTTCTGGCATGTCCCTCTCGTACCTCTCGGTCCCTCCCATACCGGCTCCCCCGCCAGAAACCCAGAAGCCACTTTCAAACCCTACTCTTGTCCTCACACTGAACTGATGACCAAATCCTGCCCACTCTTCCTGTTCGGTGTTTGTTTTCCTATCCCCACTTACTCGGAACCGCTGTCTCGCAATTTCCCTATCTCTCATTTCCCATTCTCAGACCCTCCCACTGCCCAGATGCCCTGACTCCTCGCCCTCAAATGCAAATCTGATTCTATTTGTCCTCTTCAATGAGGCCCTATTGTTCTCACTCTTGTCCATACTCCTAGCTTGGCCCACGCCTTGGTGCCCACGGGCCTGTCCTGCTGGCGCCGGGCCATGCCACACCAGTGCGTGACTCTGTGGGTGAAATCGACCCACGAAGCCCTTTGTAAGTAAGTCAGGCCTGGGCTTCCCGTGGTGGCCTCCCCAGACTTCTTTCTCCTCCCTTTCACCCTAACCTGGACTGTCTGTCTCCTCTGCCTACCCAGCCCTGTTCCACTTCTGGAAAACGCTACTATCCTGATCTCAGAGTCCTCATCCTGTCATTAACTCACTAGGTGTTCACAGTCCAGACTGTCACTTAACCCAGGAGCTCCCAACTCTGGCCACACGTGAGCATCGCTGGGGCGCGTTAAACATAAAATGGCCAAACAGCACCCTGGACTGAACACATCAGGATAGGAAGTGTCCAGGGGGCTCCTAAGGGGCAATCAGGAGCCCCCAAGGGGCAATCAACTGCAGAACTCAGCCATCCTCTTAAGACTGTGCAGAATTTCCATCTGTGCGGTTCCCAGATGGAGCCAGCTCTGACAAGAGCTGTTCAGAACACTTAGCTAAAGCAGGACCTGGGGCTGTTCCAAGCATGGGCGCCATTTCAGACAAGTCTGGAAAAGTCCTGTTACCTCTGCTGCAGCTGAGCATGACTCAGCAGGCCAGGCCTTCCTGGTAACCCGCTCCCGGGCATCAGGCGTGGCCCCCCAGAGCCACCCTCTGCCTCCTGGGAGGAAGACCAGCTCTGACTCCTGACAGTGCCCAGTGCCCCTGAACTGGCTGCTGGTCCTTGGGAGCTGGCCGCACTCACTTTCCAGCCTCACCCTCTGGAGGGCAGAATATGGCCCTGGCAGGACTGTCCACTCTCATTTCGTCCTCCCCAGGAAGGTACAGAGTTTTCAACTGATGAGGAAGCTGGTCAGGGAGACAGCCTGAGATTATGGAAACCGTCTGGCTTCTGAATCTACCATTCACTAGCTATGTGTGGAGCCTGCTGGTTATTTCATCTGCCCAGGGCCTCAGTCTTTGTGTCTCTAAAATGGAACTTAACCTCATTAACATGTGCAAAAAGGCTGGTATAGAGAAGGGACGCCTTCCGGTGGTTTCCTTTTTGCCCCTTGACCCCTCTCCTCTTCTCTCCTCCCTAAAGCAAGTGTGCTGAGCTAGAGATGGTCGAGGGGTTCCTTCCCGGGCCTGATATCCAAGGAACAAGTGAGGACAGATCTGGGATGTGCTGCAGGGAGAAGCAAGAAGCACAGACCCCTCCTCCCTATGGTTCCCTAGGGCAAGACATCATTTTTACGTGGACAGGGGGCCTCCAGGGGAAGAAGGCTATTTCCAAGTGGAATAGGCGGCCTTTACAAGGGAGGGTGCGGTTTGTGGACAGGTATGAGCACAGGCTTGGGGACCACCCAGTCAGGAAGGTTCCAAGGCAGACTGGGCTTGGACACCAGCTCCACCCCTGCCTCGCTGGGTGATGCAGGGCAGGTTTCTTTCTCTGGCCACTCCCCCCACCTGCAGGACGGGAGCAGTGATTGTCACCTGCCTGCTGGCCCACCGGCCCGCCTGCCTGCCTGGGCAAACTGAGCAGCAAGGGAGATAAGCACCACCAAGCCCTCTGGAACCCCAGAGTGTCACATAAATGCAGCATCATTGTATCACACGTTGCTCTGATGATTACGAGTGTCTGTGCTGGGTAGGAGGCTGGTCAAGATGACAAGCCCCCACGATTTTTGCAGCTCCAGGATTCCAAGGCCAAAATCAAGAATTTTTGACCTGTTCAGGGCCAGACAATTGGCTGGTGGGATCAGATGGTGAATTGATGTAAATGACTGGCACCTGAGAGGCAGGGGGAGCCTGTGGGGTTTGCGGTGCCCAGCAGAGCAGGCTGGCGTTGATAAGCCTGGGAAGGCATAGCACTCACCTTCTGCGGGGCATTGATGACTCCAGTGTTGTAGCCAAACTGTAGGGAGCCGAGCACTGCCCCTCCCACGGCCAACATGAGACGGCCCGTCAGCTTCTGCAGAGAAAAGAAGACCCACACTGTTACAGGCATGTCTGGGCCCAGGTTACTCCAGGGCACAGGCGGGCAGGTTCCCGTGTTCAGATATCTGGCTTGGCTCCTGGCACCACACCAGTCCTTCTCCCAGGAAACTCAGCCACTTCCTGACCTCGGATGCCTGAACCAGCCCCGCAAACTTCTAGACACTAGGCTGGCCAGACTCTTTCCTTGGGGGAGAGGGGAAGTCGGGTCTTCTCCCTCTGTAGCCAGGTCTTGGCTCTCTGGAGTCTCATTCCTCTGGTGGAACCATGACCTGCCCAGGTCCAGGGGGCTCCAGACTCTGTTTGGGAGGCCCAGTAATCAACTCCCCTATGCAAGGGGGGGGGGCAGATTACATGGGAGGAACAGCATACAGTGTAAGCACCCTGACTTTGGGCCAGAAAGTGCTGGCTTCTGGTTCCAGCTGACCGGAGTCCCAGCAGGCTGCCACCCTTCCCTAGTCCCGTCCGGACCCCCATTTGCTTGTGTACAAGGCAGGGGGAATCATGCTTGGCAGCATTGGAGATGTGGTCTTGCCCTCCCTTTCCCTCCATGCACAGAGCAGGAAACTGAGTCCTGAGAGGCAGAGACAGATTACGCAGGGGTCTGCGGAGAGTCAGGCTGGAGCTCAGGGCTCCTGACTCCCCACCTTGTGCCTCTCATGGCAACCATCCGCAGAGCATGGGCTTCCCAGGGTTATGTGGACACAGATGACGTAACAGGCAGGAATGTGCTTTGGAAAAGTACATGACACCAGGCAAGTAAGAGTGTCGGGCCAAGGTGTTTCAAGGGGCAAAGGGTTGGGGGGAAGAAAAGCATGGAGGGTCTCTGTCCCCCCCGCAGCCTGGGGCATGAAGGCCCCAGACAGGAGAGCCCTGGGTGAACAAGGTGCCATACCCTTGGGACTCGATTTCCCAACAGAACCCAGAAACAGCCCCGTCTTCAAGATCCTCACAGACAGCACTGGGTTTATGGCTGCTCAGACCGATTCCTCTAGCATGGTCTTTTCACCCTCTAGAAGCTGTCAGGCCAACAAGCGCAAAAGCCAAGGTTCCCACATCAGAGGTGGAGAGAGGGAGACTTCGTTAGTTAGCCTGAGCGCTCAGGCGGAGTCCGTTCTTCAGCAGGTGAGTGCTGGGACTGTCCTGGACATTCATCCTGGGCCGGGGCTCTCCTCACAGGGGACTGCAGGCCTTCCAAAGTCTCCCTTCTCTTAGCTCCCCAGGGAGCCTCCAGACCCAGGGCTGTGGGCCCTGTGTGTGTGGGGAGCATCTGACCGATGTGCTCTGTGGGCCCCAGCCAAGCTAACTCATCATCGGGTGGCCGCTGGGATAAAGGCAGAGGCAGTCACAAGGCACTGAGCGTGGACCGAGGAGGGCTGGAGAGCCGCTGTTGAAGGCCTCCATGTGAGGGCTCCCTGCCTGTGGTGAGTCACGTGTGAACTTGGGGTTTTCCACACAGAGTACAGTATTAGTGGTGTGCCAGAGAGAGATTTCTCTAATTCACGTTAGAATAAATGTAAATATGATTTAATAAAATATGGCACAGCTGTATCATAGAATACAGTGGGGAAAAAAAGAAAGTTCTCTAGGGGCGCCTGGGTGGCTCAGATGGTTGGGTGTCTGCCTCCAGCTTAGGTCATGATCTCCAGGTCCTAGGATCGAGCCCCACGTCAGGCTTCCAGCTCATCAAGGACTCTGCCTCTCCCTGCCATCTCTCAGATAAATTTAAAAAACAAAAACAAGGGGCACCTGGGTGGCTCAGTGGGTTAAAGCCTCTGCCTTCAGCTCAGGTCATGATCCCAGGGTCCTGGGATCAAGCCCCACGTCGGGCTCTCTGCTCCGCAGGGAACCTGCTTTCTCCCCTCTCTCTGCCTGCCTCTCTGCCTACTTGTGATTTCTCTCTCTGTGACAAATAAATATTAAAAAACAAAAACAAAAACAAAAAAAACCTTAAAAGAAAAAAAAACAAACCCAGAAAGCTCTTTACTTATTGATTTGGGACACTTCCCAAGCTATATTAAGGGAAAAGCTAGCTTCCTAGCAATGTGTGTTGCATGCTGTGTGTGGTATGAAAAGAAAAAGAAATGGCTGAGGACGGGAGGGGAGGCAGAACACACCCCATCTATCTACCTACTTAAAACAACACATAAGAAAGGTAACGCTGTACCCTGGGATCTGGATGGCAGAGGCTAGGTGGTGTAAAGGTTTCACTTTACACCTTTTTGCATGCTTTTTAACTTTGAACCATGTGACTGTATCACCTACTCGGAAGAATTTACTTATAAACCCCTTGGTTTCCTATTACTTCGAACAAAGCATTTAAATAAAAATGAACAGCACACAGATGACGTCGTGAACCGCAATTCAGATGACCTGTGATCAGGAAATGAACAGCACAGCAGAGCTGTGAGCGCTAAGTTGTCTTATCACAAACCCCGTTTTCAATCTGGCTCGATGTCCTAGGGGTGTGTGCGACTCTGAAGTTACTCTTGTGGCCCCCCCACCCCGTTGAGCAGCTGTGGCCTCTGACAATGGGGGCTACTAGGAGCCAAGGACAGACATCTGGGCTAGAACTGCCATGGGCAGGTCAAGGTCAAATTCTGCTTTAAAGAAAACCTGCCTGCCTACCCACTCCTGGTTATAGCCACAGCCACCCCAGCAGGCTGCTGCACTAGGACTCAGGCATGCTCAGTGACCCATGCTCCAGGCCCTGGATGACACAGACCCCAGTCCCAGCATCAAGGTATTTTGTCTGGGACAATCGAAGACAGGTTTGTAGGTGGTGACATTGAAGTTGGCCATGAAGGACATACTGAGTCTGCCAAGTGGGGAAGCAGTGGCAAGACTGCATTCCAGGTAGCCAGAACAGTCTGTGCAGGGGGAAGAAGAGGGGCCTGATTCTGCCGGATTAAACAGGCAGTGCTCAGTGTGGCCGGATGCTAGGCGCAGCAGAGGAGATGTTGCGTCCCTTTCCCGCAGGGAGGCACACCCCCACCACACCCAGGGGGATCTGGGATCAGGGCTGTACTGAGATCAGGAGACCCAGGCGGGAAAGCAGAGAAGGGCTTCTCTTCACTTCGGAGTTGGGACACATGGAGACCTCTGGGCTCAGGTTCCTCACGGAGGAGAATGGGGGATCCAAGTTCCTTCCCTAAAGACTTGCTGTCAAGTTCAGTATCCGTGGCCATTAGGGAACCTGGCAGGGTTCACCTGACAAGCATGTGCTGCACCCGGGAAGCATGGGAAGCCACTCTCCATTGGGCCACCACAGCACCACCTGCCCCCACCTGCTCTGTGGCTCATCTAGGTGCCACAATGAAATCCATTCATTCCACACCTTTAATTTAGGGGTCAGGCTGACGAACTACTTGGTGGCGACTGGAGAAGGGGAACAAATCCACAGCTGTGGCTTTCTTGTGAAGCCTTCTTTTTTTTCTTTTTAATTTATTTTTATTTATTTTATTTATTTATTTATTTATTTATTTGACAGAGAGAGAGATCACAAGTAGGCAGAGAGGCAGGCAGAAAGAGAGAGAGAGAGAGAGGAGGAAGCAGGCTCCCTGCTGAGCACAGAGCCTGATGCGGGGCTCGATCCCAGGACCCTGAGATCATGACCTGAGCTGAAGGCAGCGGCTTAACCCACTGAGCCACCCAGGCGCCCCTTGTGAAGCCTTCTTTAAGAGTTGGAAGCGTAATGTGGAATCTGGAATCTAGAATCTGTGACCCCCAGGAGCCCACCCTGGTCACCCATCTGGGACTACCCTGCGGCTGAGGCTACCTTCTAGAAGAACCTGCCCTCTCACAGGGTGTTGCCCTAGTTGCGTCCCCTGCAATTCACCCACCAGTCTGGGAACTCCCTCCAAGAATGGGGCCTGAGTCTTACCCAGCTCTGCAGCCAGAGCGCGCCCAGGGTTGGGCACAGTACAGATCATTCATTCGTAACCACTTCCGAATTTTCCTTTCAGGGTATTTATTTGGCCAGAAAAGTGCTCATCCTTACAGATTTTACCTCGGCCATTTATCGAACCCCAGGTGGGCACTGGAACATCAGCTCTGAGAGGCACGAACAGGCTAACAGTAACTCCCACGGCCTGGGACTTGAGAGGAAAGACCTCAAGTTCAAATTTGGGCTCTCCTAGGAGTGCCACAGGCCTCTCAGTTCAGCACATGCCCAGGCTCAGGGACCAGCAAAGAGGAGGACCTCACACCCCCACCCCCATCAGCCCTATCCCAATGTAAGGGTCCTGACGCAGGGTCAGCCTGGGGACTTCTCCTCCCACACACTGGGATGCCAGATGGCACACTGGCCATGCCGTGTAACTTGCTAAGCACTGTGGCCTTTTGACCCTTGCCCAGGTGCCTTCCTCAGCACCGTGCTCCAGCCCTGGGCTTGGCCGGCAGCAGGCCCTTAGTCAATATTGGCAGAGGGAGGGCTTTCCCTGCAGGAGCAGGGTCCCTTGCTGGCTGGATCCAGACGCTGCTCCCATCCCATCCTCCTCCCACAGCTTCTCGAGCGGTTTCCTGACAGGCGCGGAAGCACAGGACATAGTCTTTCCAGCAGCTGGGTCCCCAAGTTCTAAGGAGGACAGGAGGGGGTGAGGCAGGGGAGTATTAAATCCATAACAGCTCCCCTTTTTTATTTATAAAAATAATAAATTTTTATTTATTATTTATTTTTATTTTTATTTTATTTTATATTTCCCCCCAAGATTGCATTTGAACAAAATTCTGGGCATTAAAATAGAAAGAGGCCCCCCTAACTGCAGAATTGCTATTCACAGTCTCCTGTGACAGATGGGGAGCCTAAGGTCAGAGGGCAGACTCCCAGGATCCTCAGCAAACAAAAGCCAGGGCTGGGCCTTGAGTTCTTTGGATTCCTTGACTAGAAATTTACCCTCTGGCCCCTTCCATCCTGCCAACTCTTTTCAAAAAGAAGAGGGATGGGTCCCCCTTCCAAAGCCTAACCTGCTGGTGACCTCAGGCAACTCCTCTGGAGGCCATCCCCTCGGGCTTTCCAGTGAGGTCAGGACTTCTGCATGCATGGCTGGGCCTCCCCTGCACCCCGCAGTGGCCCTGGGGGCAGAAGGCACTCCTTTAGTCTTGCAAGCAGAGAGGAGAGGAGGGAGCTGCTGCCTTTATCAGCACCCACCGCCCCAGCAAGGCACCCGGCCCCATGCCAGCAGCTGCTAGTGCACCCCAATTCAGCCACCGTGGACACGCTATGGGAGAGAGGCTGTCCCACCTCACAGATGAGAAAAGGGGGTGTTGTGAGAGGGGAAAGCAGATAACCAGAAGGTCCCCGGCCTCTGTGATGCCTCCAGCAGGAGGTCTCTGAGGCCAAATCCCATGCCCTTCCTGCTCATGTCCTCCCCCTTGCTTCCGGGCACCGGCCCTGAAGGAAACAAGGTTCCTACCTGGTACTTTCTATGTAGGTCAACTTCTATTCTAGCGACTTTTGGGGCCTTGCCCAGTCTGTGCCAGGACAGCCCAGGCCAAAGCTCAGAAACCTCTGGCCACTTGACTGGATCTTGCTCTAAGCCAAGGTTGGCAAACTAGGGTCTGTTGGCCAAACCCAGCCTGCCAGCTAAGAACGGAGCTTCCATTTGTAAGTGGCTGGAAAAGAAAAAAAAAAAAATGACTAATATTTTGTGACACATAAAAATGATATCAAACTCCAATTTCAGTAACCACAAATAAACATATTACTGGAACACAGTCACACTCATTCATTTATAGATTGTTTACAGCTGCTTCTGCACGACAATGACACAAGGGCATCACAGAGCAGAAAAAGTTTGTCAGCTCCTGCTGGAAGCCCTAGGTCCTTGGAACTGCTCTGTGTTGGGGAGCCTGGGTGGCTCAGTCAGTTAAGCGTCTGCCTTCAGCTCAGGCCACGGTCATGATCTTGGGGTCCCTGGGGTCTACTCCCCCCATCAGGGTCCCTGCTCCCAGGGTGAGGGGCAGGGAGCCTGCTTTCTCCCTCTCCCTCTGCTTGTGTTCTCTCTCACATACATAAAACCTTTAAAAAAAGAGAGAGAGAGATAGAGAGAGAAAGAGAAAGAGAACTGCTCTGTGCAAACCTAGACCATGTGCACAGGATTTTCAAAGCCTTCCAGGTAAAACCAAAATCATCCTCTCTAAACAACCCAAAGGTATCTGTCCTAAAACAAAACCTACGTCGCTCCCGGGGCTGTGTACCAGCCATCTGGAAAAGCCGATACCCATCCAAAGGGTGAGATGGGCACCAATTCAACCCTGATGAAATTCACTGGGTCAGACCTTGAGAATATGCAGAGGTCCCTGTCCGTGGACAAGTTTAAGTCCCAGCTCCCCCTACTAGGTTGACCCGAGAAAGCCCACTCCCTCCAGACCAGACCTCTTTTTCTCCAGAAGAGAGCTTTCCTAATAAGCCGTTACTCCGGAATTCTTGTTCCCAAAGCTATTCTAGCCAATGTGCATTCAGCACTAAACCAAACCAACCCCCTGCCTCCTTGAAACTTGGTATTTCAGTTAGGGGTGGGAGGGCAGAAAATAAAACCTCAACTACATCAGGTGGGACATGATATGAAGAAGGAAAGTGATGCGGGTGCCAAAGCTTCGTAATGGTGGGACACGCCTATAATGGAATATTATGCAGCTGCTGGAAAGAACGCAACACATCTGTATGTCCTTGATAGGAAGTGCGTGCCAGGACCGACTGTTAAGGAAAAAAGCAAGCGGAAAAACAAGGTGTCAGATGTACATTTTGTGGAAGGAAGCGGGAGAAAATGAACTTGTAGAGATGATACTTGCATGTATGGGCAGAGCAAAAACATCTGTAGATACTGACGTCTCAGGGATGGTGGGCAAACAGAAGGGGCTATGCAGGGCACACAGAACTATGTAGAAAGTGTGATCCACTTACAGGCATGCAAACACACGTGCCCAAAAAGTCGTCTGTGAGGAGAAACACCAAACAAACCATTACAACCAGGAGAAGATGTTTAGTCTTTTTCCTTGTATGCTTCTCTATCATTGACTCCATCATTTCTGTATTTTTTTCCTAAGATTTTGTTAACTTATTTGACAGAGAGAGAGAGAAAAAAACACAAGCTGGGGAAATGGCAGAGGGAGAAGCAGACTCTCCATCAGATGTGGGGCTCGATCCCAGAGCCCTGGGATCATGACCTGTGCCCGAAGGCAGATGCTTAACTGACCGAGCCACCCAGACGCCTCTCTGTTTCTGTCATTTTCAAAGAATCTATGACCTGACCCAGAGAAGTAGATATTATCCCCACCGCAGTTGAGGAAACAGGTTCCAACAGAAGGTGTGGCTTCCCTGAGGTCAAATGGCAGAGCTGTTTCAGTCCGCTCCCTTTCCTCCCTTTCCTGCCGGCTCGCACATACCAGTGGGAGGCCAGCTCTGGGACAGGCAGTCTGGGGACACGTCCTGTCCAGCAGAGGCCTCAGTGGCCGAAGGTTCCGTAAGCTGGATCTGGCAAGAGGTCTCTCCCCTTCCAGGGTGCCGAGGCCCTGAAGAAGCCAAAGCCAGCAAGGGGTGGGTGCCGAGGTCTTAGAGAGGGTGAACCGAGCCCTGATCGTGCCCTGAGTTCAAGGCCTGGGCACCTGGCTCAGTTCCTATAAAACCCCAGGGTTTATGCTTTAGTTACTGCCTCCCTAGCCTGGTGGCTGGACGGCAGAGCCTCCGGCTCCGCTCTGCCCCTCCCATGGAGGGAGGTAACAATCAGAGGTTTGTTTTGGTGACCAGGCCTGGGCCTGCCAGCCTGATCACAGCCTCTCTGTGAGGCCACGAGGCCAACCAGGAGCCTTCTCAGCCTCCACCATCCGGGGGAGGCCAGTTACCGAACTGAGTGGCTTTGTCACCTGTGCGCCCAGGAGTAAGGCGGGGGAAGGGTGAGGCTGCAGGTCCCAAGCCAATGTTGCACACTTCCCCCTTTGTTCTAGGCCTCCCCAGCTCTGCCAGCCCCGGGGGAGGGGGAACTGGATGCCTTGTACCCTCAGAGCCAGGGAGGCACTCTAGGCCCTGACACCCCGTGACCAGGAGGCACTGGGTAGAGCTGAGCTCCCTGAAGTCACAAGCTGATTATGGGGGATTTGGGACTGACCCAGTACTGTGGCAAGCAGGGCTGGGTCCCCAACAGGCTCAGCGTGGGACAAGGATCCCAATGGAGATGTTTACACTGTCTGTGCACCCAAAATGGCCATGCAAAGGGTCTTCCCACCTAAACAGCCACCACCTTGAGTTGGGGAACAGGGCCAGTCTCATCATACCGGCTATGGGGTAGCAGGTTTCCAGCTCCATGGCTCTGAAGAGAGTCACTTGCCCAAGGTCATACTTTCCTGAGGACATGTTTTGCTTGCATTCACAGAAGGATTTCGGTTGTCGAGTTATGTCTAATCCCACTTTTTGACTCTGACTGCACCAGGAGCTTGGAGGTCCTGGAGGATAGAATTCCTATTGCTCTGGGGTGAGTGGAGGGGCGCACACTGGGCAGGGCCAGGGAAAAAAATCCTTTTTTTTTTTTCTTTAACTACTCAGGAATATCTCCAATTCTTTGTGACAGCCTTTTCTTAGACAAATGTCTTTCCTTCATGGGCTCCAGTTTCCCCCATCTGTCAAATGGAGGGCTGGGCCATGCACTGGAAAGTTCCTTCCGGCTCTTTCCCTGATGCTCTTAGGCCATCCCAGAGAGCCTGGAAGCATGTTCTGCAGTAGGAGGTTCGGTGTGTGACCTTGGGAAAGTCATTTTTCATTGGGCAGTGATGTCACTGCGGCCCGTATCTCCCTCAGAGGGGAGGGCAGGGCAGCGACATTAGCTGACCCAGCTCTGGGCCCCACACTCCCACCCAGGTGCCAGTCCCCCAAACTGGCTTCCCAACAAACCCCTGCTACAGAAGAACTGGCCGGTGGGATCTTTAATGATTGACTCAACCGACACTCATTGCCCGGGAATCCCGGCAAAAGCTCCCACTGTCAGAATGTCAAACTTCTGGATGGAGGCCACAACCCAGGTACAGTCACCTGAGACCCAGGTAAGTGCAATGGATCTCAGGAGTCCAGGGAAGCAAGGAACATTTATGGAACCTCTATGGGGAAAGAAACATTCTTTCTAAAATCTTAGACTCTAATAATGAAAATGACATCACCCTGCCGACGAGGCAACTGAACTAAACTGGAATTCAAAACCACATACACAGGACTTTAAAATTAAAAAAGTCTATGCTCTTCATACCACTGAGGGGCTGAGGAGCCCTGCAGATCTCTGATTTCTCCTTTATCTGGAAGACAGAGAAGGCAGAGGCCCAGGAGAGGCCCCAGGCGCCACAAGGGACTAGCCAGGAATTCTTCGTAATGGGTGAGAGGTCCTAGCGCGGGGCTCAGGGATCACCTAGCCAACTGCCCAGGAGGGGGCATGAGTGAACCTCTGGCTGAGAGGGGAGGCATTCAACCTGTCTCCCACTTCCTACTCAGTTAAACTCAGCACAATGCATAGAGAGGACACCAATGTGCAAAGGACACGACAGAATACAGCAAAATCGTTTGGGTCTATTCTCAGTGCCTAAGAGATGAAGGGGAACACAGCAGAAAAAAACATCAGGGGCACCTGGCTGGCTCAGTTGGTAGAACGTACAACTCTTGATCTTGGTGTTGTGAGTCGGACCCCGTGAAGGATGTAGAGATTCCTTTTTTTTTTTTTAAAAGGAGAGAAAGAATTTCAGAGTCAGACACACCTGACTGAAAGACCTCAGGCAATGGACAAACCCTCTCCAGGCCTTAGTCTAACATCATGCACAAAAGGGCTGTGCTTACTGATCAAATCAGCAGTCTCCAAAAGGTAAGGCTTTATTCTAGAATGTATACTAATGACCCAGAGAGGGTTTCGCAAAAATGAAACAAATTTTTAACCGTTAACTATTATCTGTGTCTTTTTAAATTTCTACGTTAGCAAGCATAAAATCTACTAGCATAAGACTGTATACACATGAATTTGTAAATATAGATAAACCACTGAGAAGGAGGTGCTCCAAAGTAATTTACTGATGGGCAGACAGTCCTAAGTCTGGAAGGTATTGCATGAAAACACCCACTGGCTACAGCATTTAGAACCAGCTCCTA
Source organism: Mustela nigripes (assembly GCF_022355385.1). Lineage (NCBI taxonomy): Eukaryota > Metazoa > Chordata > Mammalia > Carnivora > Mustelidae > Mustela > Mustela nigripes. The sequence goes on from NC_081570.1 coordinate 32,986,783, forward strand.
CGTATAAGGACAGCCTTTGAGTTTAGGCAAAATCTCCCGTTGGCCCAAAATTCAAGAAAGGGTGTGGTGAAAGAGGTCAGCGGAGACTGAAAGCCCTTTTGGATTGGCCTGGGTTCAAATCCAGCTCCACCACTGACTAGCTGTGTGATTTTGCAAAAGTTACCGCTCGTCTCTGAGCTCCAGACCTACGAGGGTCAGTAACACAGTGGCATTTCCCAACAGGACAGTTCTTACTTTTGAAGAAGTAAAAAGGAAAAAGAAAAAGGGGGGGAAAAAGGTGATTCTCTTTTACAGACAGAGAAACTGAGGCCCAGAGAGGTGAAGTGGGCTGTCAGAGCATCGAGATAAAACAGCAAAGGTCTCAAGGCCTTCCCACTCGCCAAAATCACTTGATTTATTTTTGTTTTGTCATATCCACATGCCAGGACAGCGACTGATGGCTGACGGCTGACTGCTGGGTTTGCGGCTCAGGGTCTCACCTAAAGCCCAAGGGCAAGCGTGGGTGATACAAGTTCCGTGGATTCAACAGGTATGTAAGGACCGAGGACAGCCAGGCGTCGGGCAGGCGCCACTATGGCCAGACAAGACCCCGTTCAGTCCCACTGGACATCTCCACGGCCCAAAGGAAGGGCAGTGCAGACGGAGTTCAGTCCTATCCCCTCATTCCACGTTTTAAAAAGGAGGGGGGGGGGAACCCTTGTGCCTCCCCTGCCAAAGAGCTGGGAAAATTCGGGGAGGGAGCGCTTCAAAGAAAAAAGTCACTTTAAAATATTCGTCGCGAGGGGAAAGGGAGGGTAAGAAAGAAACAATGCCCTGCACACAGGAGGGGATCGACAAATATTTGTTGAAAAGGAACCGTTCTGGAAGTCACAAAGATCCCCTGCAGGACGAGTCTCTCTACGAGACGAAGAAAGAGATCCCTATCTGGGCAGTTGTTTGTCCCCAGGGGAAGAGGCCACATCTAGAGCACGGAGTGTCCCCCGGACCCCCGGACCCGGACCCCGGCGTGCGCTCCCCTCCAGATCTGCTCTGGCTTGGGGCTCCTTCCCGGCCCGGCCCACCCCCCACCGGCCCCGGGCTCGCGGCGGCGGCCCCCCGGGAGCTCCCTCGGCCCAGCCCCGCCCCAGCAGGGAACGTGCCATCTCGGAGCACCTCTCCCCGGTACTTGGCAAAGCTTTGGGGCCTGCACTACGAGGCAAGAAGGGCCTCAGAGGCCGGCTTTCCGTCTCCGCCCCGGAGCCGGGCATCCTGGAGTTGGAGCCCCCGCCTGAAACAAGTGCCCTCCGCCTCGGAGCCTCGGAGCCCTGCCGCGGGAGACCGCGGGAGGCCGCGTCTAGCGCCAAACAGCAGGCCGCGCGCGTAGTGCTGCCCCCGGGAGAAGCGCGCAGCGGCTCGGAGCCAGCCGAGTGGGGGCGGGTCCCGCCGCCTCCGCGCGCCGCCGCCTCCGCTCGCCGAGGCCGGGGCCGGGCCGGGGGCTCGGCCCGCTCAGCCAATGGGCGCCGCGCTCGAGCCCCCTCCCCCGCCCCGGGAGGAGTCGGCGCGGGGCCTCCGCCGGGGAGAGCGTGAGCGACGTGCAGCGCCTGGGCCCTGGGTGCCCCAGCCCCGCCGGGCCGCGTGGACGGCGCGGCGCCCCCGGAAGGAAGCCAGATACCGGTGCGGGCGCCAACTACGCACGCGGCGCCCTTGCGCCCGCCACATCCCGAGCCCATCCACACTCGCGCCCCCAGCCTTGCCAGAGCGCGGCGCTACAGGCCGGCGCCGAGGGAGGCTCAGAGAGGCGCGGCGCCCGCCCCGGGCGCACAGCGCGGCGGGGCGGCGAGGGAGCTCGAGCCGGCGGAGGGTCGGAGGAGTCCGCGCCTTTGTTCCGGGCGGGGAGGGCCGGCGGGCGCGCGACTCACCTTGCTGCTGGGCTCCATGGCCGCGCTGCGCCGGAGGCTCTGGCAGCGCCGGGTGCGCGGGCGGGGACGGGCGGACGGGCGGCGCGGCGCGCTCCGGCTTGGGCTCCTGCTCCGCTTCGGAGACTCCGACTGCGACTCTGACTTCGGTCCTTTGGCCTCCTGCTTCCTGGCGAGCGAGCTCCCAAGCCCCGCGGCCCACGACCTCCGCGCTAGCCCGGGCTACCTCTAGCTTCTCGCCTTGAGCCCGCGGCGGTAGAGTTTATAGGACCCCAGCCATTGGCTGGCGCTGCGGTGTGTGTCGGGGGGGTCGTGTGGGCAGAGCTTGAGGGCGGGGCCTGGGGCACGTCCGGGGCGGGGCTCGGCGGGGAGGGGGTTCGGGGGAGGGGGGCTGGAGGGCACCCTGCCGGCTCTGCGCTCAGGCTGAGGGGTCTCTCTCTCCCCGCTGCCTGTGCCCCGAGTCCGGGGAAGCGCGCTCGCTGTGTGACGCTAAGCCAGTGTGCACACCTCTCTGAGCCTCAGCGACCTCTAGCAAAATGGTGGAGCTGTACAGCGAATTGGGACCGGCGTAGGATAGCGCTTTAGAGCGAGGACTCTGGAGTCCTCACTGCGCCACTGGATAACTTCGGCAAACTAAAGATAATAATAGTACCATCTCATAGGTTTGTTATGAAGAGTAAGTTAGTGAAAATTTATGAAGTGTTTAGAACAGCGTCTGCTTCGTGGGAAGTGGTACTGGAGTATTTGTGACTACAGTGACTACAAACTACAGGAGGTCTCCTTGGGAGATTTTCTCCTAACCCACCTCCACCCCCGACATTCCTGCTTGCAAGCCAAGCCTTGCTTTTAGCACAGTCTGGGCCCGCTGCCGGAAAATCCATACCCACCTCTTCTCTGGGCTTTCCTATCACCTTTGTGAACTCTCCTCTACTCCTGACTGTACATGTGAACCTGTGGCGACAGGTGAGTGTGAAAAATATGAACGGCAAGAACACAGGAGTCCTTGGGTTTGGAGCCAGCTCTGTTGTATACCAGTCCGAGCACGAGTCTAGGCGACCCGCTGGCCTCTGAGCCTCCGCCTTACTACGGGTAAAGCGGAATGAATACCACCTCCAGGCTCATGTGCTGTCGTGAGAGATATAATTTCCAGATAAGTCCATGAAGTACTCAGCACCTACTGACACACAGCGAGTCCTTTTTTAGGGGCAGTGGTATCATTTCAGCCTTATTTCTTCTTCTAAACCGGTGTCTTTCTTAAGACAGCGAAGGGAAAGACACCCCCCCCCCCCACCAGTGCACAGTCCTGAGGTGAGGCCAAGTGTCCCTTTCCCTCTGGAAAGGGACAAGGGACAAGGAGGGGTTACTTTGGCTGGAAAGGAGGAGGCTGAGCTGACCACGTGATGCCTGGACTCCTCTGTCCGGGCTGTGTGTCCAGTGCTGCTAAGGGGGCACCCTAGCTGGGCATGGAGCAGTCCACGGAATGAGAAGCAGGCCCCTCCCCAGAATATCTCTGCCTGCAGCTTCTGTTCCTATGGTCTCCCTGCGGCTCAGCCTGCAAAGCCTGGGGCTTCCTCCTGTGCCCCACATACCAGAGGCCACCAATTCCTGCTGCTTTCACTCTCTCTACCACCTACCTCATCCTCCCTCCCTTCCTCCCTGCTGTTTGCTGTGCCTCCACTCCTCTGGTCTCACCTCCTCTAGTCCTGATGGACACCCTTGGGCTCCTACGGCTGATGCTGCCCCAGAGGCTGTAGGCCCTCGCTTAGTTTACAAGCTCTGGGCCTCACCTCTGCCACCCGCAGTTTCTTCATCTCTTGCCTTTGCTCGGGTTGTTACCTCTGCCTAACTCCCTCCAGTCCCGCCTCAGTGCTTCTGATGGCACAGAGTACCTCTGCAGTGGGGCTTCCAGAAAGTGTCCCAGAGTCTCCCAAGACAGAATCTTCCCCTTCGGTGTTTTCTTCATGCGCTGCTGGTCCTGTCTGTCTGCCCCCAGATGGAGGATGGCATCTGTGGTGGAGACACATGCGGAAAGCGTGAAGGCAAGCAGTAATGAACGATCAGATGAGTAGCCTACATGCCTGTTTCCTGCCAAAGCATGCAGTCTTTCCTTAAGTACCTTTTTGGTTTGGTCACTTCCCGGCTCAAGGTCTCCATAGCTCTGTTTCCAAGCACGCCCAGTCTGTTGTGTGTGTCTTTTCCCAGCTGTGGGTATGTCTCACTCTGCCCCTGGGTCACACTCACCACCAGGCTCCCTTTCCTTCTCCAGGCCAGCCCCAGGTGGGTTGCTTCCCTAGGATCAGGGGCATGTGAGTCTGTTTCTAGCCTTATGGAGCCCCCAAACTGAAAAGGACACAGGAGGGGAAATGGACAGCAGTAATACAGGGATAAGAATGTGTACTGGAGGAGAACTCGTACCACAGGGAAAGGACAGGGGATAGAGAGAGCTTTAGGGAAGGGAGGGGGCATGCTGAGCAGGGTTTAGAAGGCTAAATATGAGTTCACCAGGTAGATTGTAAGGAAGGCCATTCTTGGCAGAGGGAAGAACATGCATAGAGACAGCAGGCAGAGAGAAATTGCTGAAAGGAAGACAGACTCTAGACCACACCCAGAGACTAAGGGCAGTCTCCCGGATTCAGACTCAGGAGTCCCAGCTCTGCAACTGGCCTACCAATCATCACTGAGCAAATCCCTTCTCTCTGAACTTCAAGATTCTTATCTATAAAATGGGTATTACAGTTCCCTCCTGGATCAGCCTGAGAAAAAATGGATATGTATAAAAGTTTATCGAAATAAACAGTCCTGGGGCACCTGGGTGGCTCAGTGGGTTAAAGCCTCTGCCTTAGGCTCAGGTCATGATCCCAGAGTCCTGGAGTCGAGCCCCCACATTGGGTTCTCTGCTCAGCAGGGAGCCTGCTTCCTCCTCTCTCTGCCTACTTGTGATCTCTGTCTGTCAAATAAATAAATAAATAAATAATATCTTTAAAAAAAAAAAAAAAGAAAGAAAGAAACCGTCCTAATTCATGATGTCGAATCAAATCCCCCTCCTCTGGTCAGGGTAGCACCAGAAGACAAAGCAAGAGCAGCCAGAAAAAGAGCTTTCCTTTTGCCCTACCTCACCATACCTGCCCAGACAGACCCCCATTCTCTGCTTGAAATTCCATTTCTAGGTGTTCTCTCTCTGTAAAAGTTTTATGAGCCCCTAGACGCTACAGTTTCGAGGTAAACTCATGAGAAGCTATTAACACTGGATCAGAGGTTAGACTCTCAGGGGGGCTAGTTTATTTTTGGGGTGGCTGAGTCCTGGAAAACAGAATTTAACTCCAACCGCAGAGGGAACGCCCGAGAAAGTCTAAATGGCATCTGAGCCTGAAAGGTTGGGAGGCAGGAGAGGAGAGACCAGGAGCTAAGAATGCCTAGAGCGGGCCAGGAAGGTGCAGCCTGAGCCCCAAAGCCCCTGTGTCCACTGTGTAGGGAGTTGGGGAAAGAGGATATGAAGTTAGGAGGGATTTGAGCCGAAAAAGCTGAAGAACAGGGGTCATAAAGGCCCTCAATTGCCAGGTTCTAGGATGTGAGACTTTATTCAGTGAGCAGTGGGGAGCCACCGAGGGTTTCTGAGCAGGGGTACGACATGAAGAAATCTCAGCCTCCCCTCAAGCCTCCCCTACCCTGAGGCTTTTAAGAAGGCTGGGAGGAGGCTGTGGAGTCCTAGAGCTGGGCTTGGAGGATCCGAGGGTCCCCCCCTCACTCCCCCAACCCCTAACTGTGCTCACACTGGCCGCTTTGTTCCCCAGAGGCTGCCTTCAGCCCTGGAAGGAACTCGGACTTTTTCTGGGTTTGATTCCAAGCAGTTCCAGCCCTAGCCAGGGGAGGAAGGGCTCTCGGGGACTGGAGGGGCGGTGCCAGGTGGCCCAGTGACGGCGCTGAGGTGCGTGCCTGAGAGCACGCACGTGGGCTCCGGGGCGCTGTGCTGGGCGGTCCTAGCTGCTCCACGAGTCTGGTGTGAGTAAGGCACCCGGGAAGAGGGTTTTTTGTTTCCTTTTTTTCTTTTTTGCCTTTAAAGGCAAGCATCCCGGGGGGGG
>NC_081570.1:32993156-33012235 GCF_022355385.1 Mustela nigripes
GGCGCGGTCCGCTAATCCTCGAGATGTTTTGCAACTCAAATCCTCCCAGGCTGCAGGTAAACGCGGGGCTGGACTCTAGGAAGGCCTGATGGACCAACCAGGACAGTTTTGGGTGTTTAATATTTTCATTCTGATTTGCACACCTGTTCAAAGCAGCTGCTCTCAAAGAACTTTTCAGTTGCCTTCTTTACCCTTGCTGTGCCCTTCCCCAGGCCTCTGCACAGCTTCTCATCAAGGCTGCCGCCTGCTCGCTGATGCTTGGGGTGGGGGGGGGGGGGGTTGTTGGGGTGTAGGCAGGGGGAACATATCGCTCCAGCATCCTCTCCTGAGGGCTAGGCTTATCTGGACAGCTCGCTCCAGGACAGCCCTTGGAATGTCCCACAGGTACCTGGCACTCACGTTGTTTAAATCTAGACTCCTCTTTCCCTCCCTCCCAGTGCCCATTCTAGAGATGGCTCCTCTGTCCACCAAACTGGGCAAGCCAGAGATGGAGCATCTTCCTTGCCTCCTCTCTCTCCCTCATCCCCAATAGCCTGTCAGTCCTGTGACCTCTATCCTTACAAAATATCACTGGAATTCACGCTCTCCTCCGCATCCCCACAGGCCCAGAGCCAGCAGGGTCTAGAACCCCTGTGTATCCATGCTCCCACCTGCCGCCACACTGGTCTCTAAAACACTCAGCCACCACCTCCTTCCCTTGTTTAAACATTTTTCCTGGGCATGCTTCAACATGGTTATGTCTCACAGACGTAATGTGGAGTGAAAGAAGCCACATGCAAAAGAGCGTGATTTCATGCGTCCAAAGTTCAAAAACAGGCAAAACTTACCTCTGGGATTAGAAGTCTGGACAATAGTTACCCTTGCAGGGGAGGCAGTGACTGTGAGGGGAGTTGATATCAGGGCTGGGACAAAGGTAAGCCAGGGTCAACTTTACCGATGTTCTCCTTTTGCCCTGAGCTTTCCATATGACTCAACACGACACTATTACTAATCCTGTCTTATTTAAAATTTTGATATTTTGTCATCATGGATTTTTTGGCATGAATTTTGATTTTTAAAAGCTATCACATTGGGGTGCCTGGGTGGCTCAGTCATTGGGCGGTTGCCTTCAGCTCAGGTCATGATCCCAGGGTCTTGGGATCGAGCCCCGCATTGGGCTCTTTGCTCTGCGGGGATCCTGCTTCTCCTTCTCCCACTCCCCTTGCTTATGTTCCCTCTCTCGCTGTGTATCTCTCTGTCAAATAAATAAATAAATAAATAAATAAAAATCCTTAAAACGACAAAAAAAAGCTATCACATTGAAGCATTGTTTATCGTGATGACTGTGCTTTCAACACCTCCTTAAATTTTACTGTGGAGGTGGGTGCCTCACTTAACCATATCCTAGTCCTGACACTGCTGGTAACATTTTGTAATCACGGTGTTGGTTACACAGGTGTGTTCAGCTTGTGACAATTCATCAAGCTGTACACCTCAACTTTTTACACTTTTCTGTATGCATATTATGTATGCCTCCATTAACTTTTTTTTTTTTTTTAACTTAAAAAACTGATCTTTCCATGGTTCCAAGGGAATGTCTGCCATCTACTTCCTCTAGCATCTGCAACACCAAAACAGTACCTGGCATAAACCGGGACTCAGTACATATTTGTTGAATGAATGGATACAGTATCATCCCAGTTAATGCCCACAAGAACTTGATGAGATGAATGTTTTTCTCTCCTATTTTCTTTTTTTGGATTTTATTTATTTATTTATTTCAGAGAGAGAGCGGGCATGAGGGCAGAGGCAGAGGGAGAGTGAGAATTAGACTCCCTGCTGAGCAAGGAGCCCAATGTGGGGCTCTATCCTGGGACCTGAGATTATGACCTGAGCTGCTTAACGCACTGAGCCACCCAGGCGCCCCCTCTCCCTTTTTCTGAAAGAGTCGACAGAGATTTGAGGAAGTGAAGTCATTTGGCCAAGATCGAGTAGGTAGTGAGAGAGTGAACAGGTAGTGAGTGTCAATTCAAGCACCTCTGATGAAAAAAATTAAAAACTAAAACTCTAAGAAGCACCGCTTTACCTGGCCGAGCACCAGCACGGGCACTGGACCTGGGTCTGGCTCCGATCACTTAGATTACAATTTATTTGAGCCTTATCTTTCCCCAGGTAATGACCTCTTCCCAGGCAGGGGCTCAAGCACTCCCGCCCTCCCTCTGTCCCGTTAGTTACTTAGCACAAGGAAGAGGCTCTGTTTAATAAAGAAACGGAGCAAAGGACGAATGAATGAGAGGTCTGACAGTGATATGGGGTGAGAAGAACACAGGCCTTGGAGACAGATCTGCTAGCTCTGTGTCTTTGGGCATATTACTTGGGCTTTCTGAGTCTCCATTTCCCCAACCGCAAAATGATGAGAGACTCAGTACTTACTTCAAAGATTTATTGAGAACAGGAAGTGAGAACATGGTTGTCGGGTGACTGGCATGTAATATATACTTGAAAATGGTAAGTATGATAAATATTGCCTGTGTTTTCCATTCGCAAAGCCTGGTTTACTTCAGGGTGGCAGGAATCGACCTGTTTCAGTTTCCATGTACTGTTTTCTGGAGGACTCTGGAATTGGAAGGAGGAGACCCGATGCAGCCCTCCCAGGGCTTTCTTCCTCAAGCCTACAGGGAGACAGAGTGTGGGGTTTAGTCAGAAGTTGGCCTCATGGCCCAGCTCCATCCTGCTGGTGATGCCGTCTCTGACAAGTTGCTCTCTCTCTCTGAGCCTTGGTTTTCTCTCTGTAAAATGGAGCTCAGAACAGTCTTGACACTGTGGGGCTCTGGAGAGGGTTCAGTGGCTTGACCCTGGGCCTGGTGCCCAGTAGACTCTCCATTAAGGCTGACACTGAGGAATTAATCTGGCACTTTCAGATAGGATCAGCTAGGAGACCGGTGGGTCTCAGCCACCCTGAGAAGTCTAAGGACTGATGGGAAAAAAACAAATAAATAGCTTGGCTGGGCTCTGTTTTGTTCTTAGAACCTTATTTCTCCTGAGAAATGAAATAACACTGTCCTTTATGCTGATACAACTTTTTGAGTGTGCAAAATACCTTCTCACAGGGGTGCCTGGGTGGCTCAGTGGGTTAAAGCCTCTGCCTTTGGCTCAGGTCTTGATCCCAGGGTCCTGGGATTGAGCCCCACATCAGGCTCTTTGCTCAGCAGGGAGCCTGCTTTCCCTATCTCTGCCTGCTTCTCTACCTACTTGTGATCTCTCTCTCTCTCTGTCAAATAAATAAAATCTTAAAAAAAAAATACCTTTTCACATATCATTCCCTTACTCCTCACACCTTGTCCTGAGGGTAAGACTATATTCACATTTCCATGGGGCGGTTGAGGAAACTGAGGCACACAGAAGTTAAAGGCACTTGCTGGAGGTCACACCAAAGGAGGAATTTGGTAGCAAATTAAAGGTATGAAACGTGGACCCCTTAACTGCTGATACCACTGTGCAGCTGCTTGGTTCCAGAAGCAGCAAGCAGCCCGCATGACCCAGCAGGTATCACACGGTGCTCACCCCCTCCCCCAGCCCCCACCTGGATGCCACCTGGCAGTCACACGCGCATTCGTCACGGAATGCCAGCTGACTCACAGCAGTTATACCAGAGCAGGCTCACACTTCAGAAGAGGGAGAGTGAAAACCAGTTGGGAGCCCGGAGAAGCCCTCCCTTCCTCCTCCAGGCTTGAGATTAATATCCCAAATCCATGGCAGTTCAGCTCTGAAGAAAGGAAAAGTCTTGTGGGCTGGCTGGAGACGGAGATCTCTGTGCTCAGAGAGGGGTGGCGGTTCTGCTGCTCGCTGGGCTCCGCTGCAGATCTGCTGGGTGGCTTCAGGCAAGTCCCTTTCTAAGTCCTTCTAAGCCTCGGTCTCAGCCTTGGTCTCTTCCATTTTGTAACAAAGGGGCTTTAACAGGTGTCTTGCAAGGCTCTTGTGGCTCTGTTTGAGAGGCCTCGTCATTAGAAGAAGTCACGTGTATAGACAGTTTGCTGTGTGCCGGGCACATGACTAAGGGGTTGGCATGGACTTCTCTTCTTTCATTCTTCTAACCAATCCCAGATATACGGGTGCTACTCCGTTTTACAAGGAGGGCAACTGAGGCACTGTTCCAGAGCAAGCTGCCTCAGGTCAAGCAAGTGAGCAAGTGGCAGATCTGAGAACTGAACCCAATCTGTCCCTAGAGCTCTCACAAACTGCTCTACACCTACTCCATTGATCTTGCTAGACCTCATTTTTCTCATTTAAAAAAGTGGTAAAATATACAGAACATAAAATTTACCCTGCCAACCATGTGTAAGCATACGGTTCCATGCCATTACATCCTTTCGTGCTGTTGGGCAACCATCACCGCCCTCCATCTCTGGAATTGCTCATCTTTCCCAAGGGAAACACCTTACCCATTGAACCCCCCAGCCTGAGGCCACCACCTTTTTCCTTCCAGTCTCTATGAATTTGACTGCTCTAGGGACCTCATAGAAACTTTCTCATCTTTAACCATGCTAATAAAAGTCAAGGGTTGTTTGCTCCTTCTCTCCACGGGGCGGTTGGCTCAGACCTGGATTGAAATTCCAGCTCATCCATTCAACAGCTGTGTGACCTTGGGCAGGTTGCTTCATCTCTCCGCATCTCCCATTTCCACATCCCTCAAATTGGCCTAAGAGCCCTGCCTCGGGGCTGTTGGGAGGATCACAGGAGACAATGGATGAAGGCGTTTGGAAAATCCAATGCCACTTCTGGAGCTTGTATCCTCCCTGGAGCCCTGGGACCGGGACTGGCTTAGATGTATAGGTTAAGAGATGGAAAGATACTCAGATTGTACATTTCAGCCTACTAAGAGATGAGAGGGCTGAGGCCCAGAGAGGTGGAAATGACTTGTCCAAAGTCACACATGGACATCTATGCATCCGTATACATCTGTGCCCTGGACGCAGTGCCCTGCATGAGGCAGGTGGCCAACAGATATTTGCTGCTGAGGTTGGAAGGTGGAGGCCATGGCATAGAGAGAGGACCTTGACTGCTGGGCTATGGGGCCCTCCCCTCAGGCAGCTCGTATTCCATCCTGCATACCTGGTTTGGCTTTGTTTGTTTAAAGATGTTATTTATTTAAGAGAGAGCGAGAGAGTGCAAAGCAGAGGGAAGGGCAAAGGGAGAAGGAGAAGCAAGGCTTCATCTCAGGATCCTGAGATCATGACCTGAGCCAAAGGCAGATGCTTAACTGATTGAGCCCTCTGGGAGCCCCCTGTGTACCCGTTTTTTTACGGTGGCTAGTAGAGCCTCTGCTTATGGAAGGTGCAATATTCCTCTGTCTTGGGTTGTTCTTTTTACTGGCTCCCAGAGGCCTGGCCTTGTGGTGGAGAGTCCGTTCTTTCTCAAACCCATAGAGTAGTAATTGTGACAAATTTTTGGTTGCAAGCATAAAGGCATTTGAGCCAACTTCAGCCACCAACACTCAGTGAGGTGGTGGCACCAGGATGGTCTGTGTGGTTTATCTTGGGGAGTGTCCCAAATCAATATGTAAAGAGCTTTCTGTTTTGTTTTGTTTTCTTAAGATTTAAAAAAAAAAAAAATCATTTGAGAGAGATACAGAGACAGAGAGAGCATTAGCAAGGCGGAGAGGCAGAGGGAAAGGGAGATACAAACTCCCCACCGAGCTGGGAGACTGACCTGGGGCTCGATCCCAGGACCCTGAGATCATGACCTGAGCCAAAGGCAGATACTTAACTGACTGAGCCACCCTGGTGCCCCAACAACAATTTTCAAAGTAAAGATACATATGTAATATAATCGAATCTCTAGACATACATGCTAAATGTTAATTGAAATTATGGGTAGTAGAGTTCGGGGTCATGGTTTTTTTTTCCCTCTTTTGTAATATTTGCATCTTTCTGATTCTTTTTCTAAAGAATCAGTTTCAGTTGAGTGATGATAAAACAACTGTTACGGGACTGCAGTGTGTGCTAAGGCATTTATTTGCTTGTTCAATAAGTAGTACGCATCTAGGACGTGATGGTGTTTGGGAAAGCTGCACAATGTGTGGCCAGGAGTAGAGGCTCAATCATCAGGGGACGGCTGAGGCTCTGCCTTCAGGGTGGGGGGCACACAGGGCACTAGGCGCTCAGACACAGGTGCTTCCGCTCTAATGGTCTATATGCACGCTGAAAATCTAGGAAATGAAAACACTGGGGTGTTTCAGCTCTCCATTGCCATGGAATGGAATAACGACTCCAAACCTAGTCAGTGACTTTCAACAGCAATGAGGTATTATTTCTCACGATTTTGTGGATTCGGCACTTCTGCTCCCTGTGGTGAAGCTGTGACATTCAGCCAGATGCTTGGCGGGGGCCATCCTCAGCACAAGGTGTCACATGCTCCTCTGTCTCCAGCAGCAGAGTCCAGGCTTCCTTACAGCACTGGAGCTGGGGCCAATAAGCAGGGTGCCAAGAGGACAAACCCCAGTGTGGAAAGAACATATCAAGCCTGCTGGTATCCATGCAAATCATGCTGACTACAACTTGCTTTATCTAGAAGAGGCCCTAATAAAATCAGCAGACACAAAGCCAGTGCGATGCAATGTGGTTCTGTTCACTGACTGAGGCTTAAGAAGGAACAGTGTTAACGGTAGAGATGAGGTCAATGTGTCCTCACGGTGCAGTCGGTTGGGGCAAGGGCTCTGCTTTCTGGCCCAGTGTCTGTGGGTCTTCCAGTAGTCACAGGGCGCACGGCCTCACCTGTCACACTTGCCACGCCTGCCACAGCCATCTTGGGTCTGTCCTTTTCCCTCTGACCCACTCTGGAGGGCCCGATGATTAGGTCTGGACCTGGTCCACTCTGACAAATGAGAGTTATAAGAAGCCTGTAAAGCGGGACCCCATGTCCTTGACCTTGAACAGCCAGAGCCATCCCTCATGACCTCATGACCTCTAAACTTGTGAACTGGGAGACACCCTCCTGTGTGGTAGCAGGGGTCGTGAGCTAGAGTTAGCCTGCTCCCTTCTGGTTGTGGAGCAGGCAGTGGAAGCTTTCTGAACCTCAGTTTCTTCATCTAGAACAAGGGGGTTATAGAGCTTTAAGGATTACGTACCTTCTCTATGCCTGATACCTGTAACTCTCACGGGATCCTCAAAGGTAGGGACTAACGTTCCCACTTTACAGATGAGGCAAAGTGAGGCCCAGAGGAGGGAAGTAACTTGCCCAAGATCACGCAGCTCATAAGTAGCAGAACTGGAAACATGAGTTCAGGCCAGCCTGGAACCAAAGCCCAAGGAATCTCCTTTTACAGGCTCTGTAAAGAATTGGGTGAGAAAAGCACATGCGAAAGAGCTCTGGCACGTCGTGAAGGTCATCTGCTAGCCCAGTACGACTTTGAAGCCCTGCAGACATCGAGCATTCTCAGTGCATGGGATGGCTGGGCTGGGGACCCACCTTAGAAAGCCAAGTTTACCGCTGCATGTACGTTACCACTTTTTTTGTCTACAAAGGTGACTGACTTCCTAGCTGTGATTCTGCTTTGGTCTGTTCGCCCCTCAGAAGGAGGCAGGGCTCTTAGGAATTACTACTGTTTATGTCTGGCGGTATTGCCCTGGTCTAGGTGCCCTTTATATGTACCCTGTGCCTTTTCGCAGTCCATTCCCACAGTGCTTGTGTGCAAAGGTCCTCATGGGATCCCATTTGCTGAATGGGGTGCTGGGGCACAGGGAAGGTAGGTAACCTGCCAGGGCGGCAGTGTAGGGTTGCAGGTTGACTGGGGATCCGGCCCTCCTAACCAGGCCCAGGAGTGAGGTACTCAGGGCTGGCCCACCAGCACTGACAAGCCCCTTGTCCTGTGATCACCAGAGCCTCTTCTCAGCCCTGGAAGACAACCAGACCAAGACCACTGTATGGAGAAACTGAGGTCGAGGGAGAGGAGGAGGAGGCTTGCTTCCTCCACTGTCCCAGACTGCTCGACCCAGAATGCTGCACGGGAATGTCATGGAGGAGAAGTTGCCAGCAATGTCAGACTTCAGCCTGCCAGCTGATGTGGCCTCAGCAAGGGTTGGGCGTTCCTTCCATGGAACTCAGAACTTGAGGTGGGGCAGGATAAACAGGAGTGAGCCGAGAGGGCAGGCCAGGTCCTTGGGGGATGGGGGGAGGGTCCCGGGGTGAGGAAGAGAGCCTGGAATGGGGCTTGGCTTGCAATTACTTACCAAAAAGGGGCCATGTGGGAGCGTGGAGTTCGGGAATCAGGGGCTCCTAGGTGCAAAGAATGTCTGGGCTGCTTACGAGAATGGTGAGTTTGGGCAAATACTTCCCTGAGCCTTAAGTGTAAACGGGCCGATGTGTGGTGGGTTAGACTGTGGTATGTGGAGCACTGCCTGGGTTAGATCCCAGCTCTACCACATCCAGTGTGGCCCAGGGCAAGGGTGCTTGGCTCTCTGGGCTTTGGTGTCCTCATCTGTATTATGGGCCTGGTAATAACAGTACTTACCTCACCAGGCTCTTGTGAGGATTTAAGGGCCTAGCAGCACGTGCTGAGGGCTTCCAGCAGGCTTTTTGCATAATTGGACTTTGCTACCCCCACTGTCATTGTCATCCTTTACCTCAGAGGGTGTCTGGGAGGATTTAACAAGAGTGCTGGTGCAAACATTATCAGATAATGACTAAGCAGGGTGACAGGTGCTATGGTCTAGGTAGTGGCAGGGACTGTGAAATTCACAGGAAGGAGATTGAAGTTTTGCCTGGCTGGATAGAAGAAGGGTGTGAAAGGCTTCCTGGGGAAGGCAGTGGCATTTTCTGGGCTTCAGAGAATGTATGGAAGTTCTCCAGGTAGCGGAGGGGGGCCGGTAAGACAGATGAGTTTGAGTGAAGGCTCAGGTGGCGAGAGAGCCTGAACAGGACTGGGGACCATGGCGCCGTTTCACTGGGCTACGTGTTTGGGGTGAAGGGCAAGGTATGAGGGTACACGTGGGCACTGGGTCCCAATGGCAAAGGGCTCCGAATGCCTTACTTGGGGGTTTAAACTTGATCCGGTAGGTGGGGGAACTCCTATGCCTGTCTACATGGCAGAATCACTCAGGATACTTTAAAAAACACAGAATTTGTGGTCCCATCCAGCAATATTCTGAGCAGTGGATCTCAGGTGGAACCCAGGAATCATTGTGGTTCAACCTCTCCTGAAACACAGCCCTGAAGTTCTGATGCCTAGCCAGGTATGTGGACCTCTGCGTGGGGAAGGGGTGTCTCCAAGCAGGGATAGGCCTCATTGAGATTTCAATCCCAGAACTCTTAAGATTGGAGCAGAGAGCTTGAGAAGGTGGGGAGGTAGCATAAGAGACCCCCGACTCAGACCCCCAGCCTCTTACCCCTTTCCAAGGGAGTCCCACACTCTCCTGGCCACATTTGCCACCAGGGATGGACAATAGAGATGCTACTCCCCTACAGCCTTCTGGTCCCAGGCAAGACAATTTTCCATCCAACCATCCATCCATCCATCCATCCATTCATCAGACAGAGTTTTGAGCTCCCTCACCATGTGCCAGGCATGGTATCGGGTCCTGAAGTTACAGTGGTGAAGACCGAATGAGGCAGATACTTCATACCCCGCAAAAAACTTTCCATCAGTCCTGCTTCCCTTTCCTGGCTGAGCATGGAGTGAGTGCTTTGTCATCAGGAATGTAGCTAAGTACAAGAGAACTAGGACAGGAAACCCACCTGGGGTGTGGGTGGGGGTGGGGGGTGTGCTCAGACAGAGACAGCAGCATGGCCCAGTGGCCCAGCCTCCAGACCCCATGGCTTTCTGGTTCCCCCTGTCCACAGGCCCAACCTCCTCTCCCATATGGCTCAGGCCTTGCTTGCTCAGCTCTCAGGCCCTCCCCACGGGACCCCTGCCAGGAGGGTCCTGGAGCCCAGAGGAGGGGTGAATGGTGCTGTCCCCTCCTCACCTCCCAGCTTGCAAAGAAGCCAACAGCCTTAGGCCTGAGCAACTCTTCTCAAGGGCGAGGTCAAGGAGCATTTCCTCATAGGGGTAGCAGAAATAACAAACATGAGGAAATGACAGGGATTCTGGGGGATTTCAGAGCACACAGCCCGGTTGCAGGATGGACCCATGCAGAGAGATAGGGTTGGAACATCATCGTTGTGGAGACTTCTTCCCCTCCCCCTTGGAGCCGTCTCTTCGTGTCTTCCTTTTGTTCTTTTGGTTCACCTCCATCCTTTGCCTGCTCCAACCCACCTACACCATCACCACCGTGGGTGCTGCCAGGTCACTGTCCCACTCACTCACTCTGCCATTCATTCATTTCTTCCCTCTTTCATTCGACATATAGGTACCACGTGCTGGCTACTAAAGATGGAGCTATAGGCATGTGGAACCCCCAGCTGGGTGGGCCAACAAACACAATGGAACAACTCTAACACAGTGTGGCTGTTGCCATCAGGAAGGGGTTTTGTTTGTTTGTTTTAAGTAATCTTTGTCTCCAAGGTTGGGGCTTGAACTCACAAACCTGAGATCAGGAGTCGCATGCTCTTACTGAGCCAGCCAGGCACCCTGTCACTGTGAAGTTTTGCACAGGGTGCCAGAAACCGAGGAAGGAACCAAGGGAGGGCTGATTCTTAATGAAGGAATAGGGACTTAAAAACAGTGTACCAAGCAGTGGGAACAGCAGGTATAAAGGTGGTTAGAACCCAGGGAAGGTTCAAGGGATGGAGGGAGTGGAGGCCGGAAAGGTCAGAGACGCAGTCCATGGAGGGCCTTGAATGCTAGGCTAAGGAACTAGAGCTTTCCACTATAGGCAATGGGAAGCAGAGGAGGGGCCTCGTCAGATTTGCATCTTAGGGGTGCCTGGGTGGCTCAGTGGGTTAAAGCCTCTGCCTTTGGCTCAGGTCCTGGGATGGAGCCCCTCATTGGGCTCTCTGCGCAGCGGGGAGCCTGCTTCCCTTCCTCCTCTCTCTGCCTGCCTCTCTGCCTACTTGTGATCTCTCTGTCAAATAAGTAAATAATCTTTAAAAAGAAAAGATTTGCATCTTAGAATGATGATGTGTGGAAGATGGATTGAGGGAATGGGCTGGAGAAAGGGAGGCCAGGCAGAGCAGCCAGAAGAGGACCAGATATATAGCTCAAGTGAGAGAAACCAAGACTGAACCAGGGTGGGGACAGATGGGTGGCTCAATAAGAAAGGAGGGGGGCATAAGAAAGGAGGGGAGTGTGGGACAGACAGGCTGCAGAGCCGGCCCGCTCACGGCAGCTGGGTGTGTCCAGAGCTTGAGGTTGAAGACAGGCTGAGCTCCTGGAACCCCTGGGCTCTGGGCTTCCATAGTCTCAAGGTCGACAGATGCAACCCGGTTTGTGTCTAGAGACTTGGCGGGTCTGCAGCAGGACTCCAGTGGGCGTGGCAAGGTCCAGCCCTGGGACAGCGTTTGCATGAGCCAGGCAGGGTGTCACACGGGGCCCTGATTCTGAAGGGAGAGGCTACATGGCAAAGAGCAGAGGACTCCGGGCTCTTGAAACTTTCTGTCACGAACCACCTCAATTTTATGGCTACCTGGCAAGATGGGTTATAGGCACACCTGGGGCTATTTTCTTGCTCATGCTTGGCCCCCCCCTTCAGATGAGGTGCCCCTCGGATTCCTCCTCATCTTAACTCTAATTACCACCTGCTGCTGAGCTGGGGACCCGAAGTCCGCAGTGGGTTTGTCCTGCCCGTGGCTCCGAGGTCCTGTGAGGTTGAACTCTGGAATGGCTCCACCTGCAAAGGGGCACACCTGGAATGGCACATACTGCCAGGAAGTTTCTTGTAAAGATTATATATATATATCTATATATATATATATATATAGATATATATATATATTTATTTATTTATTTATTTTTACTTTACAATCCAGCAATCATACTGGTAGCTATTTACAGAAGATGTACGAAAGCATATGTCCACCCAAAGACTAAAAGCCCATAACAACTCTGGGTCATGGCCAAAGACTGGCACCAGCCCACTTGTTCACCGACAGGGGACTGGAGAAAGTAATTGTGAGATAGCCATATAATGGGGTACAACTCAGCAATAAAAAAGCACGAACTAGCTATTAGTACAACACCAACATGGAAGATCTCAAAACAAGTCGAATGGAAGAAGCCAGAAAAGAGAGCGAGCGAGTATATAATGTCTATGATTCCATTTACATGAAATTCTAGGAAATGCAAGCTAATCTGTGTTGGCAGAAAGCAGACCCATGGTTATCTGGAGGGAGCAGGGTGGAGGGATGAGAGGGGGGATTCCAAGGGGAATAGGACCATTTGGGGGTGGTAGATAGGGGACTTATCTTGGTGGTGGTGATGGTTGCAAGGGTGGATACATCCTCAAAACTTGTCCGATTGTATAATTGAAACATGTGTTGTTTATTGCATGTCAATTTTACCTCAATAAAGCCGCTTTGCAAATCTGATGCCAGTTATGTGCAGTCACAGCTAGTCCTAGCTTTACAAGGCATCCCTCCCCTGTCCTCCTCCTAACCGCGAGGGTATACCGAGAGAGGTTAGTGGGTACCAACTACTGTGTGCTCTACATGGGATAGACAGAGTGTTCATTCAACCCTCACGACCGCTTGTGAGGTGTCACTGTCGCTATTGCCTCTGTCCTACATCTGGGGAAACCGAAGCTTGCAGAGACCAAACCATTTCTCTCAGGGAAAGGTCATCTGCACCCCAGCCCCAGCATTCATCCCTTACCTAACCCAAACTCTGTTCTGATGTGTTCTTTTTTTTTTCTTTTTTTACATTTTTTAAAAGATTTTTTTATTATTCACTTGAGAGAGAGCGAGCAAGAGCACAAGCATGAGCAGGGCAAGAGGCAGAGGGAGAGGCAGAGGAAGAAGGAGAAGCAGACTCCCTGCTGAGCAGGGAGCCAGATGCCGGGCTGAATCCCTGGACCCTGGAATCATGACTTGAGCCAAAGGCAGACGCTTAACTGACTGAGCCACCCAGGCGCCCCTGTTGTGCTGTATTCTTATGATTAGGCAAACACTGTGATGATATATGTGGAAAACTGAAGCCGTTAAATTGCTTTCCAACAATCCCTGTATGTCATTAAATAGCCTAGCACACCTGGTGATATTTATTTTTCCATATTTTTATCCATATAAAGACAGTATTTTTACTACCGTAACTCAGTAACATACATAAAAATTTGTTCCCTCTCCCCCAACCCTACATGTTTAAGAGGTTTTACACTCTTCTACATGAAGAACAGCTTTTAGGTAGGTGGCTTTTTTGTTTTCAGGCAAAGTCCTGAAAAGCAGAACACAGGGCGCAAAGTGTTATGCTTTTTCCTCCCTATCGTGATCTAAAAGAAACACAACTCAGCCTTTTCACTGCTCAGTCTACACTGGAGTCTTTTGGGAGCTCTAATCCAGACCCTGACATCCTTGTGACAGTTGTTATTTTTGACTGCCAAACACCCATTCCCCTGATGACTGCAGAAAGCAGCTCACTCCCCAGCACCAAGAATAGGTTCTGATTGGTTTTAGCCAGTCCATATAGCCACAGTCAAGGTTCGAGCTGGGCCCCAAACCAAATCCAAGCCAGTGGAAAGCAAGGAGACTTCTTCTGGCATTCTTGAGAAGAAGTGGCTTTTCTTCTCCATGGTGCAACCAGGGAGACTCCCCTTTATGGGACAGCACAGGGGAGCACAAGGAGGCTTTTAGCAGAACAGAGGTAGGTGGTGAGTGGTGGGAAGCCTTCAAATGACACTGTAGAGGTCAGGACAGAGAGAGAGAGAAAGAGCAACCCCTTCTCTGTCCTTCATGATGTTATCTGAGCCACCTGAAGCCAACTAACAGCTTCCTTCCATTTCAATCAGTTTTCATTCATTCATTGATTTGAATACTTATACTCACCACTCCCTATGTGGTAGACACACTTGGGAGGAGCAGTGTGAATTAGGCTTTCCATGCCCATAATCCTAAATTTAATCAACCTAATCCTTAGCTATAAACTACGACTCTGATCCTTTTCTGGTAAAGAGCTTTCAGGGGCAAGAAACAAAGGATGAAGGGACATTAGTATGAGAATGTGTATGGTGCAACTAGCACTAAGTGAAATGCCAAGGACATTCTTACAAAGACCCTACAGCCCGGAGCCTTGGGGAGGCCCACATATGGGAAGGCCCCTAATGATGAGGGTGGTCCCTATCTAATCAGCGGGACTTCATGTCAGGGGGGTCTGAAGGTCAGTAATCTCGACTAACAAAGAGGTCCCGAAATGATTTGTTCACTGGACAAACTGTGATTCTTTTATAGATCTTTAATAACAATCTCCACTGGACAAATCCTGTAACTCATATATATTATACCGGACAAAAGAGTAAACTCATTCAAACGTATGGTATTAGAACTTCTTTCGAATTTAAAAGTTTTGCTAAGGAAAGTGCTAAGTGCCTTTCCCCTTCCTGGCTAAATTTCCCTAGGTCTCATTTTTCCTACTCCGGAGCTGTGGGGCCCCTCCCCCACTGCTGACCACAAGACCAATCTGGGAGGTGGCCTTATGTATAAAAAGAAGCCAGTATTTTTTTTTTTTAATAGGTTTTATTTAGGCATCATTTACACACAATGAAATTCTCCAGTTTCAAGTGTAAAATATGAATCTTGACAAATGTATACAGTTGTGTAATTCCTATATATAGAGATAAACATATATCTATTCCTTGATATATGGAGATATAGTGCATTTCTATCACCCCCAAATTTCCCTGTGCCCCTTTGAAGTCAGTCCTCTCCCCCAACTCCTAGCCTCTGGCAACTACTGATCTGCTTTCTGTCACTGTAATTTTGAATTTCCTGGAGTTTCTTATAAACGGAATCATATAATATGAATTGTTTTATGTCTGGGTTCTTTCATCCAGCATAATGATTTTTAAATTTATCCATTTTCTTATATATATATATATCACAACTGTAGTGGCTTGTTTCTCTCTCTTTTTTTTTTTTTTTTTAAGATTTTATTTATTTATTTGACAGAGAGAGATCACAAGTAGGCAGAGAGGCAGGCAGAGAAAGAGAGAGAGAGAGAGGAGGAAACAGGCTCCCCGCTGAGCAGAGAGCCCGACTCGGGACTCAATCCCAGGACCCAGAGATCATGACCTGAGCCGAAGGCAGCGGCTTAACCCACTGAGCCACCCAGGTGCCCCGTTTGTTTCTCTTTATTGATGAGTAAATTCTGTTATGTGTATAGACACAACTGTTAACCCACTTACCAGTTAATTGGCATTTGGGTTCTTTTCTGCTTTTGGCCATTGAGAATCAAGTTGCTACGAACATTCATTTATTAACTCTTTGGGTAAATATCTCTCGGTAAACATCCCTTGGGTAAATACCGAAGAAAGGAATGGCATGGATGTAATGTAAGTGTATATTTATCTTTACAAGACATTGCCGAACTGTTTTCCAAAGTTGCACCATTTCACATTCCCACCAGCCGAGTAGGGGAGTTCTAGCTGTCCACATTCTTGCCATTTTTTATTTTTAGTCATTCTTATGGATGTGTAGTGGCATTTCATTGTGATTTAAGTTTATGTTTCTTAAATGACTAATGATGTTGAGTTTCTTTTTGTGTGCTTATTGGCCATTTGTGTATCTTCTTTGATGAAGTGTCTGATCAACTCTTTTTCCATTAAAATAAGTGGTCACCAAGGTACCTGGGTGGCTCAGTGGGTTAAAACCTTTGCCTTCAGCTCAGGTCATGATCCCAGGGTCCTGGGATCGAGCCCTGCATCGGGCTCTCTGCTCGGCAGGGAGCCTGCTTCCCCCTCTCTCTCTGCCTACTTGTGATCTCTGTCTGTCAAGTAAATAAATAAAGATCTTTAAAAAAAAAAAAAAAAAAACTGGTTGCCTTCCTACTTTGAGTTGTCAGAACTCTATAAATTCTGGCTGGAAGTCCTTTATCTGATACATGTTTTGCAAATGCTTTCACCTATCTGCAGGTGGGGCTTGAACTCACAATCGTGAGATCAAGACCTGAGCCGAGAGTGGGGACCCTGGGTGGCTCAGTTGGTTAAGTGTCTTCGGCTCAGGTCATGATCCCAGGGTCCTGGGTCATGATCTCAAGGTTCTGGGATCGAGTCCTTCAGCGGGCCTCCTTGCTCAACCGCGAGTTGGCTTCTCTCTACCCCTCCTCCCTGCTCATGATCTCTCTCTCTCTCACACATGATATAAACTCTTAAAACAAAACAAAACAAAAAAACCTGAGCTGAGATGAAGAGTTGGACACCTAACCTAAGCCACCCAGGTTCCCCTTTAATGATGATTCTGCTCTTTTAAAGAGCATAAGTTTTTCATTTTTAAAATCTAATTTATCAGGGTTGTTTTTTTTTTTTTTCCTTTTATGGTTTCTGACTTTTGTGTCCTATCTAAGAAATCTTTGCTTAGGGGCACCTGGGTGGCTCAGTGGGTTAAAGCCTCTGCCTTTGGCTCAGGTCATGATCCCAGGATCCTGGGATAGAGCCCCACATCGGGCTCTCTGCTCAGCAGGGAACCTGCTTCCCTTCCTCTCTCTCTGCCTGTATCTCTGGCTACTTGTGATCTCTGTCTGTCAAATAAATAAATAAAATCTTTTAAAAAAAAATAAAAAGAAATCTTTGCTTAGCTCAGGATTGGTCTTTCTTTCTTTCTTTCTTTCTTTTGTTTTAATTTGACAGAGAAAGACACAGTGAGAGAAGCAACATAAGCAGGGGGAGTGGGAGAGGGAGAAGCAGGCTCCCCGCTGAGCAGGGAGCTGGATGCGGGTCTTGATCCCAGTACTATTGTTATTTGGGGCCAGAAAATTTTTTGTATTAATTTTTCTGTCCTGTGTATTGCAGAATATTGAGCAGATTCCTGCCCTTTACCCACTAATTCAAAAGCATCAGCCTCTCCAGTTGTGACAACCAAAAATGTCTCCAGACATTGCCAAACATTTCCTGGAGAAAACTGTCCCAGGTTAAGAAACACTGAGACCACTAAGATGCTGAACCAAACGAGCCACTCAGGTGCCCAGCTTGTTAATGTCTACAGAGACATCCTGCTAGTTTTGACTGAGATTGTCCTGAATCTATAGATCAGTCCAAGATCGATTTAGTATCAAGTCTTTTCATGCACAAACACACTTTATCTTTGCATTTAAAAATTTTAATCAGCAGTGTTTTGTTGTTTCAGCATACTGGCTGTGGTGGTTTTAAAAAATACATTCATGGAGGCGCCTGGGTAGCTCAGTTGTTAAGCATCTGCCTTCAGCTCGGGTCATGATCTCAGGGTCCTAGGATCAAGCCCTGCATTGCATCGGGCTCCTTGCTGGACGGGATGCCTGCTTCTCGCTCTCCCCCTCCCCCTGCCTGGGTTCCCTCTCTTGCTGTGTTTCTCTCTGTCAAATAAATAAACAGAATCTTAACTAACTAACTAAATAAACATTCAGAAATTATTTAATACACCTCCTTTTCCAAAGGTGGAAACTAATTCGCCTCCCCTCGAGTGTGAGCTGGGCTTAGTGACTGGACTTGTTCTAATGAGAGAATAAGGCAGAAGTCACAGTGTGGGACAGTGGAGATCAGGTCATAAAAAAAAATAGTGTGGCTTTCCTGTAGGGCTGTTCTTTCTTAGATCATTCACTCTGGGAGAAGCCAGCTTATGTTGTAAGCAGTCCTATGGAGGGTTCCACCTGATGACAGCCACAGCAAGCTTCAGATGAAGCAGCTTTGTCCAACATCTGGGGTACAGCCTACGAGAGACTCAGAGCCAGAGCCAGAGCCATCCAGCTAAAGTGCTCCTGATTTCCTAATCTGTGGAAACTGAAATGGAAACTGAAATAAAACAACAAATGTCTGTTGTTTTAAACCACTAAGTTTGGGATCATTTGTTACACAGCAATAGATAACTAATACACACATCTTGCATCTATTCTGTTAAATGTAATACTATTCGATTTTCTGATGCAATTTTATTTTTTTATTTCTATTTTTTTTTAAAGATTTTATTTGGACTAATCTCTACACCCAATGTGGGGCTGGAAGCCCAAGAGAGCAAGAGTTGCACATTCCACTGTCTGGGCAAGCTGGGCTCCCCTTGAAGCAACTTCAATAGATGTTTCTAAAATTTCAGTTTTTAGTTGTTTATTGCTACTATATAAAAATCTGATGGAGGAAGCCTGGGTGGCTCAGTTGGCTAAGTGTCTGCCTTTGGCTCAGGTCATGATCTCAGGGTCCTGGGATGGAGCCCTGCATCAGGCTCTCTGCCCAATGGCAGGTCTGCTTCTCCCTCACCCTCTGTGATCTCTCTGGCTCTCACTCTCTCTCAAATAAAGAAATGAAATCTCTCTCTCTTTTTAAAAAGATTTTATTTATTTATTTGACAGAAAGAGAGAGCAAGAGAGCTAGCAGGAGCAGGGGGAGTAGCCAGCAGAGGGAGAAGCAGGCTCCCCCTGAGGAGAGAGTGCAACAAGGCGCTCAATCCCAGGACCCCGGGATCATGACCTGAGTGGAAGGCAGATGCTTCACCAACTGAGTCCCCCGGGTGCCCCAATAAATAAAATAAAAAGAAAGAAAGAAAGAAATCTGACTGAATTTAGAATGTTGGCTTTGTATCCTGTGACCTTGCTAAACTCCGTTTTAGTGATGTGTTCAGAAACGAGGAGGCTGTCCTCAGTGTCTGGTTGGCGGGCATGTTCCTCCTTCTTTCTAGCAGTGCATTTTTAATAAACCACGTTCTTACTAATTCTGAGTCTGTGGTCTCTCTTAATACTTTAGGACCACCAGCAGTGGGAGTGCGTGGACTTTAACTTTCACATCTCAACACTAACTCAACAACCCAACTAGCACCCAGCTTTGCTTCACTTTATTCTGCCCACTAATTCACTTCCTTTCTTCTTCTTCTTCTTCTTTTTTTTTTTTTAAGATTTTATTTATTTATTTGACAGAAAGAGAGAAATCCCAAGTAGGCAGAGAGGCAGGCAGAGAGAGAGGGGGAAGCAGGCTCCCTGCTGAGCAGAGGGGCCGATGTGGGGCTCGATCCCAAGACCCTGAGATCATGACCTGAGCTGAAGGGAGAGGCTTAACCCACTG
>NC_081570.1:33012335-33021373 GCF_022355385.1 Mustela nigripes
GGCAGAAAGGCAGGCAGAGAGAGAGGGGGAAGCAGGCTCCCTGCTGAGCAGAGGGGCCGATGTGGGGCTCGATCCCAAGACCCTGAGATCATGACCTGAGCTGAAGGGAGAGGCTTAACCCACTGAGCCACCCATGTCCCCCTAACTCACTTCCTTTTAATACTTTATTTCAGCCACTGGCTTGAACAGGTTTAGCTCTGTGGACTTAGCCCAACCGTGACTCCTTTGTTTCCATTTTCCTACCATGTTTTCCAGTGTTTCCTCCTTCAAGTTCCCAAGTGTGGCAGTCTACTTTTGCCTATCTCATCTTATCCCCCCATGTCACTGGTTGCCAGGAAGCCTTCTGGTCACGCCCCCCTTCTTCCTTCCGGTTGGTTCTGTCTACGGGGTCAAAGTCCCTGGGTCTATGCGTATCTGTAAGATTGGGGACAGAGTGATCTACCTTGAAGGTGAGTGTGGCTGGGTTGGTCCCGCCTCTCCTACAGACCTCCAACCCGAAGCCCTGCCTCCTGGTAAACCTTGAGTCACTGTGTGACCTCAGAATGGCTCATCATCCAGTCCATGAGAGAAACCTAAGCCTCATTTATAGAACTCAACATTTTTATGCTCAGCATTCATTATCTTCATCCTCTTTCCCAAACGCTCCCACTCCTTTCCTTGCTCATTCACAATCAGAACCAAAAGGCTCAGGAAAAGCACGTGTTCCAATCCACAAATATGGCAGGTGAGCAAACTGTGGTCCAAGTTCATACAGAAGCAAAATTGCAGTATGGGCCTCCTGATTTTCCCAAGTTCTTTTTTTGCCCAATGAACCAGTACTTGACCCCTGCACACATGCCCACTTCCCACTCCCACTGGAGTCTGATGGGGCCAGAAACTGGTGGTACAGTCTATCAGAGGCAGATAGGGCCAAGGAGCAGGTGGCAGTTAAAACGCAGTGGACACTGTGGGTGGCAGCTGTCCCACTCCACCCAGAATCAGACTTTAGGGCCTGAGATTCTAGGTCCAGGTTTGGCTAAGAGATGAGAAGTTCCAGAGGCAGGGGACTGGCTAAGTTGGAGCCAGAACCACGAGACCTATGTTGGTTTCCTGCTGCTGCTATAATGAATGACCACAAACTAGGGAGCTTGAAACAATAAAAATGCAGTCATTCATGGTTCTGGAGGCCAGAAATCTGAAAGCAAGGGATCAGCAGGGCTCCACTCCCTTCTGAGACTCTGTTCCTTACCTCTTCCAGCTTCTGGTGTCTGCAGACTGTTCCTTGGCTTGGTGGCCCAGCACTCCAGTCTCTGCACCCGTCTTCACACCTCCTTCTCCTGGGTCTGTATGTCTTCTCCTCTCTCTGTTCCTCTGCCTCTCTCTTATAAAGACACTTTGTGATGTGATGGCATTTAGGGCCCCCTGGACAATTCAAGAGAAGTTTCTCTTCTTCTCATGATCCTTAGCTTACAGGTATCTGGGTGGCTCAGTTGGTTAAGTATTCAATCCCCCCCCCCTTTTTTTAAGGTTTTATTTTATTTATTTGAGAGAGGACACAAGCAGGGGAAGCAGCAGAGGGAGAGGAAGAAGCAGGCCCCCTGCTGAGCAAGGAGCCCAACATGGGGCTCCATTCCAGAACCCCTGGGATCATGAGCTGAGCCAAAGGTGGATGCTTAACCCACTGAGCCACCCAGGCTCCCCCGTACTTATGTCTTTATGGAATTTTCTCAACTATAGATTAATACTCTATGGGACAGGTGAGGATATGGAGGCTTAACAGATGAAGTGACTTGTCCTATTAACTCATCCAGCTGATGAGTGTCAGAGTGGAGATTCCAGGCCAGGCTGGTCTGCCCCTGAAGCCCACGCTGCTTTCACCTGCCCAGGCTCAGCCGGAAGTCACAAGTAGGACTTCCAGTTCTGTCCAGCACACACCACAGCACGGAGTCTGTACCCCTGGCACCACCAGCTGATGAGGTTTTGGAATACAGGTGAGGTTCAGTGGAGTCTGGTGCCAATGACCAAGAAAGGATTCTTGAGATGTCTCTGGTGCAAAACGGTGGTTTATGAAAGCACGGGGAGAGGACCCCTGGGCAGACATAGCTGCTGCACCCGGGTTGAGAGGAGTGACTGATTATATACTATGGGGTTGGGGGAGGTAAGGAAAAGGGAGGTTTCAAAAGGATTTTCATATGTTAATGGAGACTCACCGGAGAACGGAGGCCTTGCCATTGTCAAGTTAAGGTTGTTTTTCCTCTTGGCAAGGCATTAACATGAAGATAGTTGGGAGCTTCCTGGAGCAACATTACACTCTGCCACTTCACTGTCAATGGGTTATACGGAATTTTAATTTTATCTACATTTCCTTCTGGAAGCTAGTTATTGCAAGAAATGCTTTGTTCTAGGACCTTTGTAAACTGAGGGAGACTCAGGTCTTGCAGGATTGTGATCTCTACAAGTTAACTATTTGTTTTTTCCTTTAGGGCAGCCAGGAATGCCTGAGGAATGTCACATATATCCCATGGGGGGTGGGGGTTGTGGGGTGTCAGCTCCTGCTTTGTCCTCCGCTTGCCTTCTGTTCCCTCATCACCAACTCCGAATTCCCAGTCCCTATAACATGGCGCCCCCACCGCCAGCCTTTGAGAGCCTGGATCTGCTCCTCGATCTCGGGCGTCTTGAAGTCGGCAGTCACTGAAGGTGGACGACAGTGCTGGACTTCCCCATGTCTGCACTGGCTGGAGCCCTGTGGGAATGGGAGGGGGGAGAGTCTGTTGAGAAGAACCTGTTCGGAGAGGCTTTCGCTCCCCCTTACCCCAAGCTGGGGACTAGGAGACTTTCAGTTGAAGTCCAAGCACGACAACCTCCAGAGAGGATCCCTGGCAGTCTCACATTCTGGACCTCAGTTTTTCCATCTGTCAAATGGGGGATTTGGTTCATTTGTAAAATATATTTTGGTCCTGAAGCTCTGTGACTTCAAACACTATCACACGACCAAAGCTATCTGGCTAACAGGGCTTTCACTCATCACTACCATTCAGGGAACACTTACTTCCCCTGCCAGGTGCTTGCCCATGTGTTGGGCAACGCCGGGTAACAGAGGACACGGAGAGGTGGGGGACACCGGATTCTTGCCCTCGGAGGACTGCTAGTGAGGGTATGAAGGCAGATAGACAGGGAGGAGCGGGTAGGAAGGTGTTCAGAGTGAACTCAGAGCCTTGGGTGCGGAGGGGGAGGGGCAGAGCTTCAGGTGACCCCACGTTCAGGAACGCAATGAAGGCATTTTTGTCTCCTCCATTTTACAGTTAAGGAAACTAAACCTCAGAGAGAGAGAGAGAGAAATGACTGCTAAGGCCACGCAGCTGGTAAGTGGTCTTCATTTCAGGTCCTTGTCTTCTGGCACAGTTTGTCCTATGCTGTTGGGGACAAGGAAATGAGGACAGGAAGGAAGGTGACCCAGGCACTGCAGAGGCCTGTGAACAGTTCTCTGTCTGGGGCAATGGACCCTCAACATACCCCCAGCTCTGGACATTCCGAGAGCACAGCTTGCCCTCCTGTGGACATCAGGCCTTGGATGCAGGAGTGGAGGGGCTGAATCCAAGTGTTTTCCCCAGCCCCTGGGGAGCTGTAGCACACACCAGGATCAGAGCAATGACAAACCACAAAAAGTCTCAACCTGCTGAGGGTTTTCAACCCAGATAAATTCAATACCTCGGACATTCATTCAATCATCCACTTACTCGTTCTTTCAGTCCTCTGTGTATGTAGCCCTGTGTCTGTCTGGGGAGGTTTCCCTCCCTCTTTGGACACTAATTCCCAGGACCCTGCGCCTGGGCTGCTGTCCTGGATCTGCACTTAAGTCTGCAACTGTCTCAGCACCTGGGGCTGACAGGGTGGGGGGGCCTGGTCTCCTTGTCTTTCTGATTGACCTAAGGGAGATCAACCAGGCTAGCTGACCTCTCTGAACCTTCTCTTTGCTGCTCCCAGAGCACCTTCTCCAAGGAACAGGGGCTCTATGCCAGGTTGCCAGGTGGAGGTATTTGTGAACACAAGGGCCCCACTCTCTAGGTCTGCAGATCAGGTCCAAAGCAGAAGGGAGGAAGTGGAGGGGCCAGATCCCAGGGCTCAGCCCTGTTCCCCACTGTACTGATAAGGCAGAAGCAAGCAACAACTGTGCCTCCCCCAGATGGAAGGGGCCCTGCAGCAAATCTACTCTGGGTGGTCCTCTGGCTTTTCCTTTAGCTGCTTTGATGGGGGATGGTACGTGGGTCGGGCGGGGGAGAGCAGCTGCTCTGGGTCCAGAACACATTCCCTCAAACTGCTTTTGATCGCGGGTGAGCCAGGCCCCATTCCTTTCCTCCATCTGCCCCTGGATTGCCCTGCACCGAGGACAAAGTGAAGGGGGAGTGGAGGCCGGGGGCAGGGAATTGGAGGGCTAATGCAAAGGATCCTTCTGGAATTCATCCTCTAACCCTTCAGGACAGCCAGATCTCTTGCTGGGGCCCACCACCCGACGTGTGCGTGTATGAGATCAGGGGTGGGCACGGGTCTGTGGGACCACACACACGTGCACGCGGGATTGTGAGCGAACACCGGGGCGTCCTGGGGGCATGAGGACACGGCTAGCTTCAGAAGGCGTCCGTTTCCCCACTAACCTCCACCGGCGCCACCCTCCCCCTCCCTTTGATGAGGACAAGACAGGACCATCTTGCGTAAAGAGCCGCTCGGAGACCGGTCCATCTAGGTTGGCTCCTAGATAAGACATTCCGGAGCGCAGACTTGTGTACCTGGATGTTCTTGTACATCGAATTCCGCTTAGAGGTCTGGGGCGGAGTCCTCGTCCTCACGCTGCGGGTGGGGGTGCGGTCGGGGCAAGCGTGAGTACTGGGGAGCCCTGCCGGCGCCTCTTTGTACACCCCGGGACTGAGCATTTCACCACCCGCTCGCCCCCGGCCCGGCAGCCGGCCGCGTCCCTGCGGGCAGTCCCCCTCTCTCTCTGTCCCGGTCCAGACCTCCCGACCACAGCTCCGGGACCCCTCCGCCTTCCTCCAGGTGCACGAGGCAGCCCAGCCCCTTTCGGTCCGCAGGGCCCCCGAGGCGCGGGCGGCCGGGCAGGTAGCGGGCAGGCGCCGCGCCGCCCCGCCCTCTTGTCACCTGTCTGGGCGCGCCGAGCGGATGAGCGCTACGTGCGCGGGCGGCTGGCTGGGGCAGGGCGGGGGGCGCGCGGCCGTCCTGCGCGCCGGGGTGCGGGACTGACCCAGGCGGCCCCTCCCCCATACGCCCCCCAAGCTGCGACGGCCGCCGAGACTCCCCGAGACCGCGATCGCCACCAGCCCCTCGCCACCTGACCACCTTGCACCTCAAGGGCCAGCTCGGAGGCTGCTTCTGGGAATTGGCCTCTGACACCCGGTTTTAGTCACTGTCCTCGGGGAGCCCTCCAGTTCTGATCACTCGGGTCGAGGCTTGCATCCCCTCCACCTACAGGGCGAGGCCCAGCACACAGCCCGACCCAGGCCCCACTGCCACACTGGTGTCCTGAGTGCAGGAGTGAAGGAGTGAAGTCTGAGAGCGGCAGAAAGGAGAGCCGGGGCGGGGGGCGGGGGGGGGCGGCGCTTAGGGACTCCTTGGGTGTCCTGAGAACCTTCATTTACAGGACCTCCTCAACCAGAAACTTGGTCCCCCAGCCTTGGCTCAAGTTGTCCCTTCAGCCTGAGACGCTGCCAAGGCCTATCCTTCCTGGGGAAGCCAGGCCTGCTCCTTGGGGCTTTGTGATCTGTGCACCTGACCTCCATCCCACATGCTTACACATAATGTTACAGTTCCCCCTCTTCATGGCCCTGCCAGATAGTGAGGTGACCCAGGGTGGGTTTGAGCTCTGGGATAGAAAGACCTCAATCATTAAAAAAAAAAAAAAAAATGAGCTACTTCTTCCACCTCACACTGTGGCCTCACTCTCCCAGGCCTTCCTCTGGGGACAGCCCTTTCTCTGAACTGCTCCCCATCTCCCCAAGTCCTTCCCCTTTCAGGCCAGAACAGGGTAGGGCCGGGATTCTGGCTCTAGGGCTAGGTCAGTCTGGGTCCTCTGTCCCTTTGGGCCTCCTTGAGGAATTTCAGGGGTGAGTGTGCAGGGTGTGGAGAGAGGTGAGGTGGGAGCCGGAGGAATGTGGGACTCCCGGAGGGAAGGCTAGCGAAAGGTGGAGAGGGCGGTGCGAACGCGCTACCCTGGGAAAAGGCCCTGGGAATCAGGGGCTATTTTGAATGACAAAGGTTCCCTGGGGAGCAGAGGAAGGCTCGGGAGGGTGGGAATGTGGGAGGAGGTGGGTCAGAAGGGCGGGGAGGAAGCTGCCCAAGGGCTCGCATCTGCAGCGGCCCTTTCAAGTCCCGCTAAACCCATAACAATGAGAGGAACTGACCTGTGGACACCAGGGGCAGAGGATGATTAACGTAATTCACCGAGGAAATACAAAAACCTTATGAAAATGTCAGAAATCCCGAAGTACAAATGAAAAGGAGATTCCGGTTTTTCTTATCTATAGAATTGGTCAAGATAAAAATAATGAAAACACCAGCTGTTGGTAAGATGTGGGGGAAGACAGAGGCCTGTTTTTCTCTGCTGAGGAGGTAAATTGTACGTTTCTGTACGACCGTTTGACAGTATGTGTGAAAGCCTTTGAAAGAGTATACTTTGATGTAGCAATTCTGCTTCCAGGATGCGCCCTAAAAATCAAGGGTAATTTATCCCAGCCTTATTTATAACTGGGGTATACTGAAAGTTTCCCAGATTCTCAATGACTGAGACCTGGGTATAGGCTACGCCACATTTGTAGAAGGAAGGCTGCAGGGAAATTAAATCTCACACTCTCAAAGAATATTAAAGAGATGAGGAAACACTCAAGATATGCTAGTAAGTGAAAAGGGGAAGTTATGAAACAGCATGACTCCAATTTTATACAATGTCTATATAAATACGCATTATGGCTGCCCATGGGTAGTGGGGAGCTGGGTACTCTACCAGGTTCTAACCGCATACGGAAAAAGACTATGAGGAAATTAACCCGGATCATAAAGGATTTCGAATGCCAGTTTGTGTTTTGCTTTCCCCAACAGAGGTGAGAAGGCAGCAAAGACCTTTAAACAGGTGAGCAACAGGTGTGCCAAAAACATCATCTCTGCCGTTTAGGAAGCCCGGGGTGTAGCCATTTGGACGATGGACTGGAGAAGCCAAGAGGCAGGGAGACCTGTTGCAGGGTTTGGGTAAGACTGGGCTGGCAAGGCCTGGGGATGGAGAGAACGGGACGGGGCGGGCAGCCTTAGGAGATACGTAGGAGGTAGAATACGCAGCGCTTGGTGATAGAGACAGCACGTTGGGAGAGACAGAGGCCGGTTTGTGGCCGGTAGTGCCAACCAACAGAAGAAGAGGAGCCAGCTAGCAAATAAGCTAAATCTGGTTTGGGGTCTGTCAAGGGAAGAAGAGGTGCTCTGGAAAGGGTCTTGAGAAAGATCCAAGAGGTAGAAAACCCAGGCTGACCCATCTGAAAGAAGCCCAGGGTCGAGAGTGCAGAAGGAAATGGGAGCAACAGTACAATGAGAGTGCCCACCTCTGCACGGGGCCTCCGTGGTGTCTCTGCCTGCGCCCAGCTAGAGCATCCCCCAGACCCTCCCTGGGCTTCCTGCTTCCTCTGCTGGAGGCTCTGTGGATTCTTTGGTCACCCCAACGCCTGAGGGCCATCATCATTCTGCTTGCCCTCCAGCCATGTTTGGAACCTCAGATGAGAGACTGGAGACAGTGCTTCATACTGTCCAACGTATGATCTCTGACTCAGCCTTTCTAAGTCTCAGGCTCTTCCGTGGTTAGTTGATTGCGTTTTCTCTTGTCTTTGGTGGCTGCTTGGCTCACCTTTTGCTCCTCCGATGATGTCTCTGTTCTGACTTGTTCCATGGCGGGCCCATCCGGGGATTTGTTGTCAGCCATTTGGCCCTGAGTTAAGGAGGGCGACTCTGCTCTGGGGCCCGTTCCTTCCCTCACTCCTCCACGCATCTTGAAGGTCTTCCTTCTTCTCTACCGTCTTTTCCCCCAAGAGACCCAGGTTTTGACTGTAATTTCAAGGAAGAACAGAAATTCCTCGTCTAACTACTTCTCCTCCAGCTCCCTCTCCATTTGCTCTCCCTCCTGACCAAGTCTTCCCAGAAATTATCTACATTTCTTCATCTCCTCTTTGTCCTCTTCCCCCCCCCTAATCTTCTCTCTCTCTCTCTTTTTTTGTTCTCCCTCTTTGTCTCTTAATTCTTTCCAGTTAGGCTTCTGCTCCTACCTGTCCACTGAAACTTTTTGTAACGATCCCTGTAGTGGGTGAAATGCTGTCCCCCATAAAATATGGCCAGATCCTAACCCCTGGAACCCATGAAGGTGAACTTATTTGGAACAGGGGCCTTGCAGATATAATTAAGTTAAGGATCTCAAGATGAGATTAGCTGGATTTAGGGGGGTGGCAGGTATGTTTACAGGAGAAGGGGAGATCTGGGACTGACGCACAAAGATGGCTACATGACGCAGAGGCAGAGGTCATTAGTTACACAGCCACGGACAAGAAACACCAGGGATTGTCAGCATCCACCTGAAGCAAGGAGAGAGGCATGAAATCAAGTCTCCCTCAGAGCTTCCGAAGGATCCAACCTGCCGAGGTCTCCATTTCAGACTTCTGGGCTCCCAGAACTGAGGACAATACACTTCTGCTGATTGAAGCCCATGATTTATTATTGCCCTGATTTACTATGGCTGTCCGAGAAACTAACTCAGTAATTATACCAGTGGCTGACATTTACGGGTGTCTACCTGGTGCTTGGCCCGGTTCTGAAGGCTTTACACGTATTATTTCATTGAATTTCCACCACCAACCCAAGGAAAAGGGCACACAGTAATAAAGCAATGTGGACAGATGCAGTTCTGGAGAGTCTGCTGTGTCTTTGGCATTTAAAAATTGAACCTCCGTCTGAGTGGAGGTTCATCTCCACTTCATCTTATTTTTCCCTTTAATAGATGAGGAACCTGCAGACCCAAACTT
>NC_081570.1:33021383-33108822 GCF_022355385.1 Mustela nigripes
ATATAACTGCCCAAGGTTACACAATGAGTATGTGATGCCAGGATTCCAACCCCCATACCTCGTGTGGGTGCCCTGAACCACTTTGTGTTTCTTCTCAGGCTCCTGGCAAAGAGGGAACCCAGGAGGCTGATGGGTGGACCGACCCAGGGCTGGATTTTGTACAATTGCAGGGCTTGAAGGGACCAAGGGGCTGGTGAGTTTGGGGAAAAGACCAGGAGGCTGTGAAGAAACACAAAGTGGTTCAGGGCATATAACTGCCCAAGGTTACACAATGAGTATGTGATGCCAGGATTCCAACCCCCATACCTCGTGTGGGTGCCCTGAACCACTTTGTGTTTCTTCTCAGGCTCCTGGCAAAGAGGGAACCCAGGAGGCTGATGGGTGGACCGACCCAGGGCTGGATTTTGTACAATTGCAGGGCTTGAAGGGACCAAGGGGCTGGTGAGTTTGGGGAAAAGACCAGGAGGCTGTGTGAGTAGGTCCGGCTGAAGGAGGAGAAGATGGAGGTCTGGATAACCTATGAAGACATACACCCTTGGAGTGACAGAGAAAGAGAAGTGTCTGTGGGCACCCTGAGGACCCTGGCCTTTAAGATCCCAGAACTGCGCATTTCTGAGCCATGGTAAGGTGTAGTTGTGGCCATGGGAGTAAGTGATCAAACCCCAGTGGGGCGGCAGGTGTGGTGGGGGGTGGGCAGGGAGGTTGTCAGTTGACTCCACTGGGTCAAGAAACCCAGAAGACAAAGATCATACCAATACTGATAGACTCCTCTGGGAGTTCAAAGGGTTGAGCCATCTCTCTTTGTTCTTATCATGAAACAAATGGAACCTGAGCTAGTTCTTGAAGAACAGATAGGAGATGACGAACATGAAAGCCAGAAGGGCTTCCAGGTAACAGGCACGGCAAGAACAGAGACACGGAAGGCCAAGGCATGGGGCATCCAGTTTATAGTTGAAGTTGGCTGCAGTTAAGGATGCATGAAAGGGTATATGATAGGACTTGAACTTTGAAAGTGTCCTAATTTGGGGATCCTGCAAAGCAGATGCTGAATCAAAGATTCAGGGGTGCAGGGTCTGTATTTAAGAGGATGTCCCCAGGAAGCATGGTGAAGGAGTGGGGAAGAGAGAGAGGAGGGAGGAAAGCCAATAAAAGCGAGCAAGTTGCCTCTTGGGTAACTGGGGCTTAGTCCCACTGGAGGCCTCTGAGTAACTGTGTAGAACACCGCAGAAGTGTCCCACGGGGGGACAAGGAAGCTAGAACATTTGTCCACCCAATCCATCAGTCCTCCAATCCTGCTGCTACAGAAGACCCTTGGGCAAAGAACTAGTCACTCTTCGTCATCAGGCCACAGTGAGTTAAATACCAACATTCTGAGCAAGCATTTAGAAAGATTTTGTAGCAATTTGACATTTAAGTGCGAAATAACAAAAAGATGGGTCTGAGACATGTTGTCAATAATTCGAGAAACATTGCTGTATTCGGTTATTTCTTGAATAAAGGCATGAGCCAAGGAAACCATGGTGGCACTAGTGGGTCCTCTCCAGGGAGGCCCACATGGGCAGAATGTCCATCCCACCCCTCGGATGGTGATTTTGTCACTTTGCCAGCCAAGAGAAGCCTTCCTAGGAACCCCACCCTTAGCACAAGCCACTGCAGGCAATGTGTCTCTCCTGCCTACCAGAAGGTCAGGCAGTGAGGATCAGGCCCAAGCAGCTCCAGCGCCCAAGGGCTCTTGGTTCTACTCCATCTGGAAACTGGCTGATTCTTCCCAGAGCCTGTGGACGCCTCACACTTTCAGCCGGGGCCACGCCTGCCCCCACTTCCACACTTTGCCCCGGAGGGAGGGTGATGGTGACAGGAGCTGTCCTTGAAAAGCCACCCTAAGACCAGACAGTTTATTTTGAAGTGGAAGTGGAAGGCCGGCTGCCATCTTGACGACGGATCCTTGAACTGGCTCTGGGATGTGGCATGACTCCTAACCTTGCTTCCCCGCGTTGTCTGGAAACACTCCGAACTAGGGTCTTGGGTCAACAGAGCAATTCCAGGCACGAGTATTCCTCAAAGCCAAGATGACTCAAGTTGTCAAGTGTGGGCCAAAGAAGAGGCCCAGAAACCAGCTCAGTCCTTTCATGAGGTTTAAAGATCCCCCACCCTGGCTAAGCTTTCATTTACCTGTTCTATCGTGCCTAGTATGGTAAAGACAGCCCTGATGCCCTAGGTTAGAAGCTCAGTTCTGCTATTTTGCTGAGTAACTGGGGGGGTGTTCACAAAACCTTTCTGTATCTCAATGACCACATTTGGAAAAGGATGGAACACCCACCTCATAGGTAAATTCTGAGGGTGAACTGAGATAAGGTTCTAGAGCATCTAGTAGGCAGGGGCCCTCAGACTATGGGAGTAGATACCAGAATGTCTCCTTCCCTTTCCTGGCAGCTGGAGAAACAGATAAGGACTCTGGCTTGGAGTCAGAAGGACAGGTTCTTGCTCAGGCTCAGTCATCTCCAACATGTGACCATGGGTAAGTTTCTTAGCATCTCTGAGCTTTGATGACCTCATGTATAAAGAGCAAAAGACCTACTCGCAAAGGTGTCATGAGGATTACATGCATGGACGAGCATGGCACAGACTAGATGTTCCCTATATGCCCATTAATTGAACCCTTACTGTTACTAGTAATCTTGGAGACTAGGCCCACTAGGTCTGGCATTAAGGACACAAGGCCCAGCAAAGACCCACTCTCTTGCCTAGAAATTCAGAGAAGGAAGTGATATTGTAAGGGAAACAGATAAGGGTACAGATAATCAAGTCACAACCATGGCACTACTACAAAGAGAGCTATAGAGTGCTAAGTGAAGATGTGACAAGATAATCTGACCAACTTAGGGAAGTCAGGAGGGCTTCCCAGAGGAACTGATACTTGGGCCAAGGTCTGCAGCATGAACGGGAAGAACGTTCCAGATAAAAAACAACATGTGCAAAGCCCTGTGAAAGTAAGTAAAAGTAATTAGTAAGTAAAAGGGACTCAAAAGAGGCCAGTGTGGTGAGGGCTCAGGAACAGAGGGCACACAAGGTGCAGTGGGACTGGAGAGGAGAGAGGAAGCCCAACCTCACGGGCCTTGAAGTAGAAAGAAAAAATCCAAGACAAAGAAAGGGTAAGAAGAAATACAAGGTTTCTAGGAAAAGAGTGAAGGGAGAGCACTAAAATCCAGGTGGAAACATCAACCTTTGATGAGAAAGTCAGCTTCCATGTTGAAATAGAAGGAAAAGAGAAGAGGATGGCTGTAGAAGTGTGTGTGTGTGTGTGTGTGTGTCTATGGGAGAATATAAGAGATGGAGTTTTCTTTGCCAAGTTGAAGGTAAGATCACCACTGAGAATGAGAGCAATGGAAGCTGGTTTGAGGAGTGTGGTAAAGGTGTGACAAGGCCATTGGAGAATGGTTGATTAGTGGGCAGTGCCCAAGGCCCCTTTGAGCTGAGCCCTTTGAGCTGAGGGTTCCAGAGTTCTGGGAAAGCCCTCTGGTCTGCGATTTGGAGCTCTCCGCTTTAATTGAATGCCCAGTACAGGAAGCCACAGGAAGCAGATGCGGAGAGGTTTGTTCAACCAGTCCATTGAAAGATCAGGGAGCAAGAGAATTCATGGCATTGGCAAGACTGTCATTGAAATGTTGGACCTTGATTCTGAGCTGTAATAAAGGAGGACATGGCCCACACCTGGTAGAATGGCCATCATCCAAAAGACAAGATAGAACAAGTGTTGGTGAGGATGTGGAGAGAAGAGAACACTTGTCCACCATTAGTAGGAATGTAAATTGGTGTAAGCACTATGGAAAACAGTATGGAGATTCCTCAGAAAATGGAAAATAGAATTACCCCATGACTCAGCAATCCCACTCTGGGTATATATCCAAAAGAAATGAAAAGAAGATCTTGGAAAAGATATGTGCACTCCCATGTTCACTACAGCATTATTCACAACAGCCAAGATACAGAAACGACTTAAGGGTCCATCTACTGATGAATGGGTGAAGAGTTGGTGTGTATGCGATACAATATTATCCAGCCGTGAAAAAGAATGAAGTCCTGTCATTTGTGACAGCCCAGATGAACTGTCAAGGCATTATGCTAAGTGAGATAAGTCAGAGAAAGACAAATACAGATGGTATCACTCATACGTGGGATCTTAAAACAAAAGAGTTAAACTCACAGAAACTGACAGAAGAGAAGGGTGGCTGGGGGCTGGGGGTTAGGGGAAAGGCATGAGGAGGAAAAGGTGATGCACTATAAGAACATAGAGGGCCAGTGCCTGGAGAAACCAGTGTGATGGACAGTTGCAGGGGACCCAGGCAGTGCATGTGGTGACACATGGAGATTGTGGTCCATTGGCGGATGTTCAAGTTGTGATTTTAGAGCTGGAGCCGTGACGGCTGTCGGCAGGGTCCAAGGCGAGGCTGTGGGAGGTGGTGCGTGGTGGAGTGGGAGAATGGGTGACTGTATTTGTGGGGTCACCTGAGCTACCTTCTCCAGTATGCCCAGTAGCCTGTCTTTTCTTTCATCCACTTTGCCCCAAATCTCTCTACTTCTTCAGGCTTCCTTCATGTTTCAGCTCAGCATATCCTTCCATCAGGAAGTCTTTTCCTGCTCTTACTCCAGGAGGGGTCCCTGTGAGAATGAAACATCCTGGGGGGAAAGAGAGACCCCCTGCCCTCATCACCTCAGTTGTGTTCCTGAATGTTCCCCACCCAGGTTGAAATCCCATGGCAGGCACTTGTTATAACTCTTTTGAGTCATCAGAAATGATGGTTCTCGGGCACCTGGGTGGCTCAGTCGGTTAAACATCTGGCTCTTGATTTTGGCTCAGGTCATGATCTCAGGGTCCCAAGATCGAGTCCCACATGAGGCTCTGTGCTCAGCAGGGAGTCTGCTTAAGCTTCTGTCTAGCCTTCTCCCTCTGCCCCTTCCTTGCCCCTTTCTAGAAAGGAAGGAAGGAAGGAAGAAATAAATAAATAAATAAATAAATAAATAAATAAATAAATAAATGACAGTTCCCATCCACTGAGTATTTTTCACATGTCAGGCTCTGCGGTGAGCTTTAACACACATTTCCCCAATCATCTCCGTTTCGCAATAGCTTTCTGAGTAGGTGGGAGGATCACACCCTCTTTTTCAGATGAAGAAGACTCTAAGAGGGCAGGGCGCTTGCCCAGGGTGTATAAGAAAGGAGTGGTTTGGCTCATCTTTGCACCTCTCCTCCCAGAGCAGAGGGGAGCCATGGGTGAGCCACACAGGAGTTCTGTCTGATGCCTAACCACCCCCCCACTCAAGGTCAGCAGCGGACCCTCCACAAAGGGTCCACATGGGCCACAGCTTCCCCAGAAGCACGGAATCAGATACAGAAGGGCTCTCCAGGGGAAGCCCAATCCCGCTGCCCTGTCTATGCCGAGACCCCTGTTAGGAACTGAATGTTTGTCCCCCCTGCCCAAATTCATATGTTAAAGCCCTAACCCCACAATGTGATGGTATTTGGAGATGGGATCTTTGGGCCATCATTAGGTTTAGATGCAGTCACAAGGACAGGGCCCTCCTGATGGGGACAGGGCCCTTATAAGAAGAGACACCTGGGGCACCCGGGTGGCTCAGTGGGTTAAGCCTCTGCCTTCGGCTCAGGTCATGATCACAGAGTCCTGGGCTCAAGCCCACATCAGGCTCTCTGCTCAGCAGGGAGTCTGCTTCCCCTCTCTCCCTGCTTGCCTCTCTGCCTGCTTATGATCTCTCTCTCTGTGTCAAATAAATAAACAAAATCTTAAAAAAAAAAAAAAAAAAGGAGCGACACCAGAGTCATCCCCCTCCCTCCCCGCCATGCAGGCACCAAGGAAAGGCCATGTGAGGACACCGGGAGAAGGTGACTATCTGCAAGTCAGGCACAGCTCACCGGAAAGCAAATTGGCTGACACCTTGATCTTGGACTCCCCAGCCTCCAGAATTCTGATAAATAAAGCCACTCAGTCTGTGATGTTTTGTTTTGGCAGACCTAGCTGACAAACACAGCCCCTTTTCCACATGCTCTCAAAGAGCTCACCCTCTTCTCCCCTCAGAACAGGGAGCACACTGCTTCCCTGAGGCAGCCGTCCCCCCTCCAAACGACAATCCCAGTTTTGTCCTCTGGACCCACACGCAACAAGAACGTCCTCTCTTCCCCGACACCCCCTTCAGATACTTGCCGGCGGAGACCATGATCACTCCACCCACTTTAGGTTCCACAGGGACAGAGGCCATGCCCGTCCTGTTTATTTCCATGTCCCCAACACCTTCCACAACGCTTGCCCCAGAGGAGGAGTCTTGTCCATATTTGTTAGTTGAATGAACGGAACTAGTTCTCTTCAGGGTAAGTAGTTCTAGCTCCTTTAACTGTACCTCCAAGTACCTGGTTTCAAGTCTTTACTTTGGTCTCTTTCTTTCTTTCTTTCTTTCTTTTTTTAAAGATTTTATTTATTTATTTGACAGAGAGAGATCACAAGTAGGCAGAGAGGCAGGCAGAGAGAGAGGAGGAAGCAGGCTCCCTGCTGAGCAGAGAGCCCGATGTGGGGCTCGATCCCAGGACCCTGGGATCATGACGCGAGCCGAAGGCAGAGGCTTAACCCACTGAGCCACCTAGGCGCCCACTTTGGTCTCTTTCTTTACCATGTTTCTATGCTGATTTTCCAGAAACTGAATTTTTGTTCCTGTAAAAGAACGAGGTGTTGGTCCTCACCGCTTGATAAATTGCCGAACATTCCTCCTCCATCTTCCCTTCTCTGGTACTCTTCTCCCTTCATCTTTCTGTTACCCAGACTCCCTGCGAGAGGGACTTTGTAAAAATCAAACAAAGGGGGAAGAAAAGCTGACTCTCATGAACGTTCATGAAGGCCACCACAAAGGTGCTCCCTGCTGTGCAGAGGAGTCTTGCCAAGGATCGGAGAGACAGGGTGGTGGCGGCATGAGGGTACAGAGCTCTGGAACCCAGTAGGACTGAGGGCAAATCTCAGTTCCACCCATTCCAGAGCTGTGTGACCTGGGGCAGGTGGCAAACCTCTCTGAGCCTTGGATTCCTTGTCAGTAAATAACACCTACTGCCTGCCCCCATCTCAGGGGAGAGTCAGTGAGACCATTGATACCTGCAACAGTGCCCTTAGCAGGATGCGCAGCATATGGTGCTCCAGAAGGAGCATAATAGTGAAGGAGATGGAGGCAGTCAGTGGGTCCTCAGTGGAAGAGTCACAGCGTCTCTGTGGGAAGGAGTTGGGTTCAAATCCCAGCTCACTGCCCGGCTAGCTGGGTCACCGTGGACTGGCAGTTTTCCTTCTCCAAGTCCCAACGTGCTCATCTGCAAAAATGGAGATGCAGGGTGGTTGGGACTGCTCACTGAATGGGTGGCACTTAAGTGCCTAGCATCGCAACACCCAGCATCTCGACACCTAGCATGGCGAAAAATCCTCAGATATTTGCTTTCGGCCATTTCATGTGTGCTGTGAGCGCCCGGGTCTCCCTCTCAGCAAAGTCACTCAAAAAGAAAGGCTGCTTCCCATGCATAGACACACATGGCTACAACTCCACCGAGTAAAAAGTGCAGGTACACAGGGCTGCCGGAAGGAAGGCGTCCCTGGTAAAGCGGGAAGCCAGGCCCCAGGTGTGCCGACATCCCGTTTCCAGGTGCACCCCACCAACTTCACACCTACTGAACTTGCTGCTGAGCAAAACTGAGAGTGGTGTCTACTACCTGCACATAGTCAACACTTGACTGTTTCTTGAGTGAATAAATGAACGTTATGGAATGAAACCCAGTTTTTGTTTTTTGTTTTTGACCGGTAGGTCTAAGTCCCTATTCATCCAGCAAAAGAAATACATGTTGATTCTAGAAAAAAATAATTAGAAAATACAGTCGATCAAAGAACAAAAATAAAGGGTGCCTGGCTGGCTTAGTCAGTGGAACACGTGACTCTTGATCTTGGGATGATGAATTCAAGCCCCATGTTGGGGTGTAGAGATTGCTTTTAAAAAAAGAATCCCATGCAATCCTCCGGCTTAGCCGTAACCACTGTCTTAACAATTTGCCCTTAGATCCTCCCAGGCACACCTCTAAGCAAACCCATTGAAGTATCAGTCAAGGCATATGGTTTGGGAACTGATTTTATTTTTCCTTTTCTTTCTTTTTTAAAAAACTTAATTTAATTTATTTATTTGACAGAGAGAGACACAGCTAGAGAGGGAACACAAGCAGAGGGAATGGGAGAAGGAGAAGCAGGCTTCCTGCTAGGCAGGGAGCCTGATGCGGGGCTCGATCCCAGGACCCTGGGATCAGGACCCGAGCCAAAGTAAGACGCTTAACCCACTGAACCACCCAGGTGCCCTTATTTTTCCTTTTCACTTAATAATACTGTGGATATCTCTCCATGTCATTGAAAATTTTTCTTTTCTTTTTTTAAAGATTTACTTATTTGTCAGAGAGAGAGCCCAAGCAGGGAGAGTGGCAGGCAGAGGGAGAAGCAGGCTTCCGGCTAAGCAGGGAGCCTGATGCGGGACTGGATCACAGAAACCCATGATCATGATCCAAGCTGAAGGCAGACGTTTAGCCGACTAAGCCACCCAGGCGCCCCTCCATGTCACTGAACATTTTTCTAAGACATTTTTAGACTTTACTATTCACTATTTTACATTTTACTATTAAGCAATACAATAGATTTACTATTTCCTTATTTATATGTATTTATAATGCCATTGAATGAATGTTCCTTAAGCAAGCCTTTTATCATTTAAAAGGCAAATATTAAAAAAAAAAAAATCCCTCTCGTGTCTCCAAAAAAACCATGTCTACAACTCTGTCCCCCAGTATTTTTTTTTTTTAAGATTTTATTTATTTATTTGACAGACAGAGATCACAAGTAGGCAGAGAGGCAGGCAGAGAGAGAGGAAGGGAAGCAGGCTCCCGGCTCAGCAGAGAACCCGATGCGGGGCTGCTTCCCAGGACCCTGGGATCATGACCTGAGCCGAAGGCAGAGGCCTTAACCCACTGAGCCACCCAGGCACCCCTGTCCCCCAGTATTTGGTCTGTCCTTCCTAAGGCTGGATGGGTAGTGACCATTCATGGATGTCCACATCTTACTTAGACACAAGCCCCACTGATCTGTCCTGCAGGAGCTGAGCGGTGGGCAGTGTGTGTGCTGGAGAAAAGCAGGGTTCCCGTGTCCCATGCCTGTGGCTGAATGCCAGTTCTGCCACTCCTTAGTCTCCCCATCTGCAGGATGGAGATAAGAACACCTTCTTACGGCGTTGCTGAGAAGATGACCTGACTTCATATATGAAAAGTGCAGAGCATACAGATTGCCCGACCCGTGGTGAATAGTCAACAGATGACAGCTATTATTGTTAATATAAACAGATCTGACTTGCCCCGATCTATAGATGAGGCATCACAGAGCAAACAGCTGAAGAGACTTGCTCACTAAAACAACTGTAAGAAAATCTATACTCCGGCTAGAAAGGGGAGCTAGAATTCAAGAAGCTTCTATAATATACCACTTAGGACAGGATGCTTTTGCACAGTTTTTATGGTGTCACCTAGTACCATTTAGGGTCTAACAAATACAGGACATAGAACATCCTAAATCAGATTGTTGTGTGGATATGGTTACCCCCGTTTAGCAGAAGAAAAATGGTGAGGAATTTGCCCAGACTCATGATTAGCAAATAGTAGGGCTGGGACTAGAACCCTTAAGTGCGGGGCTTGCCTCTCCCGCAAGCCAGTCTCAGAAGTTAAGTGGCTTGCTCACAGTGTCACCACAGTTTCTATTCTGTCATACTCCCTCCCCAAACAGTCTTGTGGAATTTTCCAGGAATCTGGGGCTGGAGGTGACCTCTGTGGCATTAGATGCTTGAGGAAAATGACCAGGATAGCAACATCCTGACCGTCAAAAGATCACAACCTGGTGCCCAGAAGGCCAAGTAGGTGAAATGCGAGAATCCCAGGCTAGAGATCAGAAGTCTCTCTCTGCAACCCCCTCCTTCCCTGCCTGCCCTTTCCTTCTCCCGTAAAACCCTGGCAGGAAGGAATTGTTGCCCTTGGCCTCAGGAAGCAGCTCA
This sequence comes from Mustela nigripes, assembly GCF_022355385.1. Taxonomy (NCBI): domain Eukaryota; kingdom Metazoa; phylum Chordata; class Mammalia; order Carnivora; family Mustelidae; genus Mustela; species Mustela nigripes. The sequence goes on from NC_081570.1 coordinate 33,031,497, forward strand.
CACAAAGAGACAGTGCCACACCTTACCCCGGCCCCTCTTCTCCCCCTCTCCTCCGAACAGTGAAAGTAGGAGTAAGAATAAAAATCATGACAATACTTACGGAGTGATGATGATTATTACAGAACTTCTCATACCCTTGTTCAGCCTGGCCCACCCAGGGGTTCCTGGTCTCCCCTTATGGGGGGTCCTGCCTCTCTCACAAATACAACAGGTGCTGTGGGTCCCCTGAGTTAATCTTCACAATCACTGCTAAGGTCGGTGGCTGTCGTCATTCCTGTTTGACACAACAGGAAACTGAGGCTCAGAATGCGCAAGTGCTTTGCTTAAAGTTTTGCAGTGAAGGGGCCTCGACTGGACCCTGAGTCTATCTGACGGGAGAGCCCTTGAACATAATTGGTATCCCGGGCTGCAGAGTAAATGTTGGTACCAGGCGCACTGCGACCAAGGGACCTGGGATGCCACAGCTTCGTGAGTGTCCTTGGAGGAAAACAGAGTAGGAAAGTAGCACCTGAGATGTGGTTCTGGGTCATGGCTTCTCCTTGGTGTTCTATGTGCCCATGACTTGTCCTCTCTGTGCCTTGAGAGACCTCAGTACCACAGGCGAGTGGCTAAGAGGCCAATGGCACCACTGGGCCATGAGAGGACAGCAGGAAGAAAACAGCAGGAGCAGGGGAGAACCTCTGAGCACCTGCCCTGGCCCTACCGTGAGTCTGTGGCTTCCATTCCCTGTTAAGAGGATTTATCTAAACTTAAGTTTACCTGTACCCAAAGTTAAATTGCAATGAAAACAACACTGGGAGCATGGAAGTATATATGAAATATTGTTTTTAAAAAAGGCATCGGACTTTGGGTCAGAAGGTCCGAGTTTTGGTCTAGACTCATTACTAAGGATGTGGAGAAGAAGCCCAGTGTCCCCAGCCCTGTCTTCTCTTTGGGCTTGTCCTGGCAATCTGCAAGACAAGGGCATCTTCCCTATAGCCTCTGATTCACTTGCCCTGGCACACCCCCATGGGGGTCTTCTCCAGTTCTTGTCCTGATGCCCCCCCGGCTCACCTTGCTGTCTGAGCCGGTGGAGGGGCCTGGGGTGCCGGGGACACAGGGATGGGGGCTCAGGTGGGCAGAGGTCGGCAAGGGGGCACAATGCCCTGAGGACAGACCGCTCCTGGCGTAGCCCTTGTGTGCCCCCCTGCGTGGTGTGGGGGGCCTGGCCGAAGATCAGAGGTCCACCCGCGTCAGCCCCGGCTGGCCCTCGCGTCAGGAGGCGCCTTCTCAGTGCAGAACAATGCGGGCTCTTTGAAGGGTTGGGCAGCAGGGGATGGGTGTTTCTCCAAACACAGGGCCTCCTTTGCAAAACAGGCTTTGATTCCCAGGCCCGGAGGCCCCAGGTGCCTGTTGGGCGGTAGGCGGGGGCTGGGGGCTTTGTTTGGCAGGAAGAGGGGACTTGGAGACTCAGGAACAAAGCCTGGGACACAGCTGGCTAGGGCTAAGGGTTGGCCTGGGCAGGCAGGTCAGTCTGGGATGCCAGTGGGGCAGCGGTCTGTAGGTCTCGGGCCAGCCCCCTTCAGCCTGGCCACCTCTCATGGTGGGTCCTGGCTCTCTCATGTCTGTGGAAGGGGCCGTTGAACTCCAGGCTGTCATGGTTTTCTGCTGGTTCCCCAAATTCCTGTTCGGACATGTAGGGGGCAAACCTGGAGTCTAGGACGCAGAATCCAAGAGGTGGGTGAGGAGGGAGCATTAAGCAGAGCCCACTGACCGGCACTCAAACACCTACGTCACCAAAAAAGAAGATAGTTTCCTCCTTCTGCTGAACACCATGCTGGGCGCCTGACAGGCACGTGTCTCTGATTTAAGCCTCAAGTTTTCTTGCTTGACAACGACCTACAAGACCCCACAGGATCTCTCTGGACTCATCTCTTGTCACTTTCCCACTCGCTTGATCCACTCGAGCTACTCTGCCTGCTCTCAGTTCCAGGACACACCAGGCACAGTCTTATCTCCATACCGTCTGTTCCCGCTACCCAGAATGCTCCGGCATGACAGACATGTCACTCCCTCTGGGGGTGGCTCAGATCCTCCACTCGCAGTGAGGGCCAATCTTGACTACTCTCCAAAGGGTATGCTTTCCAGCCTGCTCTTCGTTTTCTTTATTTGAAGTAAGCTCTAGACCCAGTGTGGGGGCTTGAACTCATGACTCTGAGATCCAGAGTCACAGGCTCTACTGCCCCCCAGCCTGCTTGTTTTTCACACAAGCTTTTTCACCCTTCACATTGCTTTTCACCTCTTGACATTACCTACAGTCACGTAATGATTGTGCTGGTCATTGACTCTCTAGACTCAAATGTGAGCTCCACTAGGTCTGGCACCTTTGTCAATGTTATTCACTCATGTCCCTTGAGCACCTAGGACAGTGCCTGGTGTGTCATAGGGACTTGCAAGGTTAACTTTATGTCAACTTGTCTAGGCCAAGGTGCCCGGTTGTTCAGTCAAACATGAGCCTGGATGTTGTTGTGAAGGTACTTGTAGATATAATTCATATTTACAACCAGTTGACTCTAAGTGAAACAGATTACTACTCCTCATGACATGTAGGTGGGCCTTGTCCAATCAGGTGAAGGCCTTAAGAGGAAAAACTGAGGTTTCCTGAAGAAGAAATTCTTCTCGAGCCTTCCGCATAGAAACCCTGACTGAGTTTCCTGCCTGTTGGCCTACAAAACTCAGACTCAAGATTGCAAAATCAATTCGTCCCTGAAATTCCAGCCTTTCAGCCTGCCCTGTAGATTCCAGATTTTCCAGCCCCTTAAATTAAGGAGAATTTGCCAATTCCTTAACATTTCTCTTGCTCTCTGTCTGTCTGTCTCTATGTTTCTAAAACCTGTTAGTTCTATTTGTCTGGAGAGCCTTGACTAATACAGCACTCAAGAAATACTAGCATTGGACTGTATGAAATTGCTGTTTTTTGTGAGTAAAATAAAAAATGGTTAAATATCAGCAGTTTCATACAGTTCAATTGATTTGTTGAATGAATAAATGAATGAACCACAAAGCACTCATGAGGTAGGTGTTATTTCACTAATAAGAAAACCGAGATTTTGGGGCACCTGGGTGGCTCAGTCGGTTAAGCCTCTGCCTTAGGCTCAGGTCATGATCCCAGGGTCCTGGGATCGAGTTCTGTATCAGACTCCCTGCTTAGCGGGGAGCCTGTTTCTCCCTCTGCCTGCCACTCCACCTGCTTGTGCTCTCTCTCTGACAAATAAATAAATAAAACTCTGATAAATAAATAAAATCTTAAAAAAAAAAAAAGAAAAAGAAAAGAAATCCAAGATTCCAAGAGATAAAGCTGGTTGCTAAGAAAGGCACAGCAAATAAGGGACAGGGCTGGGATTCAAACCTCAGACTGACTCCGAGGCCGGTGTTCCTAACAAATGCAGCAGCTTCTGCCTTCTTTAACCAAGCAGCTGACCATAGGGAGCCCCAGCAGGGCTGAGCACCTCTGAGAGCCTCAGTCTGAGAGGTCCATGAAAGAGTGCCCAGGAGTCTGGGCGAGTTTCAGTGCTCCCCAGCCACAAGCTAAGCTTGGAGGTGGTTGTGCCAGCTGCAGCTCTCTTCATCTCGGGTATAGCTCAGGGCTGCCCAGGTTCTTCCTTGGTTCCAGGGTGTTTCCACAGCTGCTGGTGGCCCTTCTCCAGGGAAGCCTGAGGGGAGACCGACAGAAGGCATTCTCCCTGTCTCACCAAAAATGGAGGCCCCCAGTTGGGGAAGGCAACATGACCTGCTGGCGTGTGGCGGCAAAGGAGGTCTTGGCACCAGAGGACCTGGGTCTGAAATTTGGCTCCACCACTCAGTAGCCAGGTGACTCTGGTCAACATGATTTGGGATGCCTGGATGGCTCAGGTCACATTAAGCTTCTGGCTTCGGCTCAGGTCATGATCCCAGCACCCTGGGATGGAGCCGAACATCGGGCTCTCTGCTCAGCAGAGAGCTTGCTTCTTCCTCTCCGGCTCCCCTTGCTTGTGTTCCCTCTCTCAGTGTCTCCCTCTGTCATAAGTAAATAAAATCTTCAAAATAACTCCAAACAAACATTATTTAATGTGTCCAAGTTGCAGTTTCTCCATATGTAAAGTGGGATAATAATGCTTTGCCCTGGTATTATTGCAAACACTAAATGAGATAATATATGTAAAGTACTTAGAATTCTGAGTGCTCAGTAAACAGCAATAGTTAGTATCATTGCTTTCAGCCAATAACATCACTACAAAGTTTTAGATGTTGCTGGAGGCAAAGAAGAGCAGTTCCTGGCATCTGTTTGGGGCCCTGCTTACATCACTTTGTCCCCTCCAGGATTCCCTCCCCCTCAACATAATGGGCTCTTGGAAGAGGACCTGATTGCTGCAATTTAGAATGGCTTTGCTCTGGTGACTTTATACAGTCCAGGTGTTGCCCTCTGGGGGGTATTCCTTGTTTAGACCTGAGCTTTCCTTCTGGCTGAAAGCCTTTGTCTACTGTTTTAAAAAAAAACCCCAAACCAAACACAAATCGCCAGCATTTCAGGCTCCTGGAAATGACACCCCACAGCAGATAATTATAGCACCTTGCATTTTTTTCTTATACACTGGTGTTTATGTTGAAACTGCAAGGGAGGCGTGACAGCGACAAGTGCTAGAATCCTGCTTTTTACAGCTGGAGGAGCTTAGGAGCAGAGGAGACTCTGCTCTTCCCAAGTCACCAGTGGGAGAGCCAAGCTGTAAGCTTTCCACCTGCTTGACTGGCTCCTAAGCCTGAAGACTGGCTTCCTCTGGGCAGTTTGGTGTCTGAAGAGAGGGCACGATCATTCTCTGGGCAGTCGGAAGAGCTTCCCCTTATACGTAACACATTCATTAAGCTTTATTACTATTTCAGACAGAGATAAACAAATGAAGGATTTAGAAATGAAATGCACACATATTTGAAGCAGCATGCTTAGATTATTTTTAACCAATAATGGGTTGAGATCAAAGAGCTTTAGACACCACAGCTCGAGGGAACCATCCTGAACTTTGGCTTTCGGGATAACTTCCTTCCTGCTCTGGGGCTCAGCTCAGGCTGGTCCCTGCAGGGGAGCAAGACGGACCAACAGCATCAGTTTTCAGATGTTGGTGGATCCTCAGCCCGGTCAGAACTGCCTGCTCTCCCCGGCTCTCGGACTGTCTGGCTCCCACTGGCGTAGGAGGTTATCAGCCCTGGAGCCTTCAACAGCCTTTTCCTGTTATCAGAGCCCAAGTGTCCAAGAAGCAGTCTGAACCTCCTGCTTCTTCCCATCCTGCTGGGTTACAGTCTGTCCTTGGAGCGAAAGTAAACAGAGGAGGTGACAGTGTCAATAAATGTCTCCCGTGTGGCCTTGGCTAGCATACATGTCTTTCCACTAAGGGAGACAGGTAGATTGGTGTTCGTGGCCCTTCCTATGACACGTGCAAGAATAAATATGAAGAAGACTGGAAATAGTAATGAAAATAAAGAGAAGAACAAAAAGGAAAAGAACATCCCTTTGTGGACTCTGAAAGAGATCTTAAAAAGCTAGTTCTGGGTGATATAAATTACCATCTTTTGAACCTTGTCACATTGTAGGCAATGAGTGGCAAATTTGGTTAAGAGCCAACATCACGGGGCGCCTGGGTGGCTCAGTGGGTTAAGCCGCTGCCTTCGGCTCAGGTCATGATCTCAGGGTCCTGGGATCGAGTCCCGCATCGGGCTCTCTGCTCGGCAGGGAGCCTGCTTCCCTGCCTCTCTCTCTGCCCCCCCCTCCGTCTACTTGTGATTTCTCCCTGTAAAAAAAAAAAAAAAAAAACTTTAAAAAAAAAAAAAAAAAAAAAAAAGAGCCAACATCACCCAACACAATGAATTTCCCACTCATTTACAAATACACAATGAACACGTGTCAGTTAATTCACTCATTCATGAGACAACCAGTAAAATGGTACAACTGGTTCAGAGGATAATTAAAATAACTTCACATATATAGGTTGTAAGAATGCTATTGTATTAAAAAATATTTACAAAATCTGTCCGTCCATGGGGCAATAATCAATTATATTTCACAGGTCCCAATTCATGTGCATTTTTATGGAAAAGAATAATTTGCATTGATATCACTTTCGCAAAACTTCGAGATTATAAAATATCTTAGGCATAAAAAAAACATGAAGAAGGCCTGGAAAGAGAACTCTGGATAGAGCACCCAGTAATCTTTGATGCCGCATCAATACCTTTTTCACAATTTTCCCTGATACCAGAAAAATAAGTTTGGCAAATGCATCCAAAGAACTTCATGAAAAACTTGATTCTATTTGAATCAGAGTGGGAGGTGAAACATTGCAGACTTCCATCCTTGTCTCCGTATGGATGATTCTAGAGAAGGCAGTGTGCAATCAAGGTAGAAAGTAGATCTGGATTAGGTCCAAATTCAACACTCTGAAGTTGGGTGGCCTTAGGCCATTCCCTTCTCTCTGCCTTTTCCAGGACTTCTGACTTGCAAAATGGGGCCAATAACAATGAGATTACAGAGAGGAAAAAAGTGCTCCAGGCCTGGTGGTTAGGAGGAATTCAGGACACAGGGGTTTCCTTTCCAGCTTCTTGAAACCATTACCAGTGGTTACTCAAGGCATGGCCATCTGTTTCAGGTGCAAAGGCTGCCTGTTTCAGCCACCCTGGCACTTCCGGGTTTGAGACCTCAAGTGGATGGATTTTTGTCTGTGTAAAGCTTCAGCGGCACCAAGCAAACTCTGTGGGAAAGGCAGCCAAAGTCTTCTTTTCTTTGGAGAAAAATAGACCTTGGCCCCACAGTGTTACCAAAGGGCAGGTGTCTTGGAATGTAGGGAGTTGAGGAAGTCAGTGAACCCAGTGCAGAGCTAAGAGGAGATGTGGGTTAAGAGGAGGATTTGGAATAAACTTGAGTGTCTCACCTTTCAAGAGGTGGTAAGAGACATCTTTGAAAATATGATGAAAACCCTACACCCACTCCCCAGAAATAGGTGTGGTGTGGGTGTAGACTGGCAGAGGCTGCAGCAGGTGGCTCAGACATTCTGGACCTGGAACGGGGTGCCCTTGGCAGCCCCCTCCCCCGGCGAGTGTCTCCAGCTTCAGAGGAACTGGGGCTAGCCTCACAGAGGAAGGGAGCCTCGAAGTGAGAGATGCCAGATCTAGCTCCTTCCTTGTCACCTAACTGATGGGAACAGATGAGCTGCTGTGGTCTAGATGGGGGTTAGCACCTTAGAGCCTTTCCTCGTTTATCTGGGGGTGGGGGAGGGCTTTCCCTAAGTCTCCATCACCCCAGTCTTTGAGTCCACACAGCAGAAGACCAGTGTGGAGGGGAAATGATGGGGTGGGGGTACTTCTCCCTCTCCAGTTCATGGGCTCCCTCCAGAAGGTAAACGTGGGCTCTAGAGCCAATCTGGAGTTTGTGCCAACCATGGAGGTGTACCACTCAGCCCTTCCTTCAAAAAAGAACTCGCTATTCAGCTGTGTGTTGATTTCCCAGGGCTGCCATAACAAAACAGCACAGACTGAGTGGCATACGTAACAGGGAGATTTTCCCACAGTTCTGGAGGCTGAAATCAGGGAGTCCTCAAGGCAAGCTCCCCCCTGAAGGTGCTCAGGAAGGACCTGCTCCATGCCTCTCCCCTGGCTTCTGCTAGCCTTCAACATTCCTTGGCTTGTAGACGCTTGACTCCAATCCTCCATCTCACATGACGTTCTCCAGACATCTCAGTCTTCACAGGGCCTTCTTCTTCTAAGGACACCAGCAGCCATATTGGATTAGGGGCCCAGTCTACTCCAATAGGATCTTATCTTAGCCAATTGCATCTGCAACAACTCTATTTCCAAATAGGTCACATTCAGAAGCACCGGGGGTGAGGATTTCAAAATATCTGGTTTTTTTTTGTTTATGTTTTTAGGAGGAGGAGTCGGGAGACATAGTTGAATCCTAACAAAGCACCAGGAGTGAGTCAGGGGTCTCCTCTTGCGGTAGTCCCTTCAGCTGTGCTTTCCTCAGGTGCTGGGGCAGGGGCTGTACTACACGTGCTTCACCATCAGATGGCCTCATCCTGTTCCTCTCCTTTCATCTTCCTCAGCCATTAGCTTCCCATAAGCATTTAGTCCTCCTAACTTCATCATTGTCTGCTTCTTGAAGGACCAAAACTGGCAGAGGAGGTGAGATGGATTTATTTCCTGGATCACTTGCTGCTTGGAGTCAAGGAGCAACCACCTCCCTTCCCCAGGGGTAAGTGGGGGCACATTAGCCCCTGGTGAATCTTTCTTTGGTAATGACTTGGAAGATTGTTCCAGTGGTGGGTACACTCTGGCCATGAAATGATTCAGGTATTTGAGAAACACAGGGGATGATACATGCAAGGGTGATGGAATTAGCTGGGTTATTAAGCTACATAAGTTATACTGACCCTTCAGAGAGATAATGGAAAGTTGAGTGCACTTAAAAAACAAAAACTAAGTGTGAGGGGGATTTGGGGCATCTTATAAATAAACCTTTATCTGCCCAGTGGGAGAACAGAGAAAGCCTGTTATCAAAATCAGGATTTAATGGTAAGGAGCTTCAAAAGTCATAAAATGCTCAGCTGAGGCAAGTCTGCCTGGGGTTGGGGCAACCTGGGACATGACGTAAAGGATGAGGACCACATAGGGGGAAGATATTTGTACCTGATGACTCCTAGAAAAGCCAGGAGCTTTACAATTTGTAAATAACTATTGTTGTAAAACTGGCAAAGTTAGATACCAGCAAGGGTATCACCAAAAGAAAGCAAGAATGTTTAGGCAGGAAGTGTAGGGTGGTTACCCAATAAAATGTCACAATTCCTTACTCAAAGTTCTTGGACTTGATCCAGTTTTTAGATCTTTGAGTTAGTAGGTGAGAGAACCTGTTGACTGAAGAGGCTGGATCTCCTAGACAAAGGACTAAGCTACACCATATACTGTAGGAGTCGTCCCAGTCCTTCTCCAAAGGCACTGATGGCCATTTACTCAGCAATTATTTTCTGGGGAATTGGGAATGCCCAGACACTTCTAGGACTATTAGATCTGGGGTCTGAGTTGATATTGATACCCAGAGACCTGAAATGTCATTGTGGATCTACATATGAAGGCCAGCTGATGATTAATGGAGTCCTGTCCCGAGTCCAGCTTATACTGGGTCCCCCGAGGAGAGGAGACCACTCGGTACCATTTCTCTCATCTCTGAATGTATAATTGGGATTGGCATGGTTGGCAGATAGAGTGATTCTTAGACTGGACCCTTGAGCTGTGGGGTAAGAGTTACTGTAATGGAGAAGGCCAAGGGGAAGCCTTTGAATCCACCCCCCTCTCCTCCCTCCCTGTCTACTTTCTATTCTCCACATTCTTATATCCACCAAGACAGAAAATCCAAACTGATGTTGTATTCTGGTAAGTGGGAGAGATGACATATTAATGCTATCATCAAGGATCTCAAGATGTGGGAGGGATGGTCCCTATCATACCTCTGTTTAGCTTATCAGTCTGGTCCTTGCAGAAATCAGATGGATTCTAGAGTATGACTAGAAACAACTGAGAACTCTACCAAATAGTAAGCCCAAAGGCAGCCACTGTGCTGATCTAGGATCTTTGCTAGAGCAGATGGGTATGGCTGCAGGTATACGGTGTGCCATTATTGAGTTGGTCAATGTTTTATTTTCTATCCCAATCAGGAAAGAAGATCACAACAGTTGACATTCACATGGAATGGACAATGTTATGCATTCACAGTTTTCTCCCTGGGCTGTGTTGAGTCTCTTGCTCCTTGTCACCATAGATTCCAAAGAGCTGTGGACCACGTGTGCACCCTGCAGAATGTCACATTGATCCATGCCACGGATAACATCAAACTCAGCAGGAGGGTGAACCGGAAGTGGCGAGCACACTGGAGGCCTTGATAAGACGCACAGTGCCCAGAGGGTGGGAGATAAGCCTTACAGATTTGCAAGCCTGCCACAACAGGAAAGAATTTGGGGGATCTAGAAATCAGGGGCATATTGGGACCTTCCCCTTCAAAGCCAAAGGCAAATGGCTGTATTTGGCCAAGAGGGAGGCACAGTGCCCATTAGGCATTTTGGGGATCCAGAGGTGCACATTCCCTATCTAGAGACACTGCTCCAGTCCATATATGGGTGATAAGAGCTTCCTAGCTTTGAGTGGGACCCAAGGCAGGAAAGGGCTCCTCAGGAAGCCCAGGCTGCAGTGTCAGCAGCCCAGCCACTCGGCCCCTACAATCCAGCTGACCTTGGTGTTGGGAGATGCGGGTGCAGAAAAAGATGTGGTATGAAGTCTGCAGCAAGCCCCAGAAGTAGAACCACAATGCAGGCCCTAGGGTGAGGGATGAGGGCTTGCCAAAGTAACAGCTAGGGAGGGAGGGGGGCTTTTGGGGTGGACTGAGAGATGGTGGAGGAGGGACGTGAGGAGCACTAGTTGAAGCTCCGAGATCAGCTGCAGCAATGGGAGCTGTAGTTTGTCCCACTAACCTGCCTATTCTAAGTCTCTTCCCTGAAATAAGAAAGGTCCACTGAAAGCCCGGAGAAGTGGGACGCTTAGTTGGTTAAGGCACTGCCTTCGGCTCAGGTCATGATCCCAGCGTCCTGGGATGGAATCCCTCAGCAGGAGCCTGCTTCTCTGTTTACCTCTGCCTGCCACTCTGCCTGCCTGTGCTCACTCTGACAAATAAATAAATAAAATCTTTAAAAAAAAAAAAAAAAGCCTGGAGAAGGGCATCCACATGGGGCACAGGAGGGCTGTGGGAGCCATGGAAGTGCGCCTTTCAGACCTCCCTGCAGTGAAGAGCTCACCAATAGGCTGTAGAGGGTGCGGGAGGTGACAGCTTTCAGCTACAGAGCCTTCAGGCCAAGGTCATGCTCCTGAGCATCTCCCAGCCAATGAGACACACATAGGTCCTAGGATCTGGTCATTTCTGCCCAGTGTTGGACTCTTCTAAGGGGCAGGCTTTGCTCAGGAGCTCCCCACTGAGTTGTCTGAACTTTTTCAGCTTTGCCTTGTAGTGCAAGGGCACCCTGAGGAGCTTTTGATATCTGGAATCATACCAGGTAACCCTGGGCTTTTGGTATCTATTTGATGGTTCTGGAAAGTGAGAGTCATTGGCAGGCCCCATTGGAAGGCCACGCCTTCCCCCTGGTCCACCTGTGGGAGTTGAAAGGGCACAGGCTTTCAAGTCAGACATACCTCTGTTCAATCTTAGCTTCTCCACTGACTGGTCATGGAACTTTGGTCTCTGGGCTTCTGAAGAGGCTTCAACTTTTTTTTTTTTTAGGATTTTAAAAATGTTTTTAATTGAGGGAGAGAGAGAGAGAGAGAGTGCTCATGGGAGCTGGGGGAGGAGCAAAGGGAGAGGGACAAGCAGACTCCATCCATGTTGAGTGTGAAACTGGACATGGGGCTCGATCCCACGACCCTGAGATCATGGCCTGAGTGAAATCAAGAGCCAGATGCTTAACTGACTGAGCCACTCTGGTGCCCCGAAGAGCCATCTTTATCATCTTTTGAATTCCTCTCTTTTTCTCTTCCCCTTTCCCTCTGTACCACAAGCCCAGTCAGAATCTTGCAGGGGCAGATTTTCTGCCAGCAGCTGCTAATGCCACTGAAGAAAACGCTCCATTTCCAAGACTACACTCTCTGAACTTCTATTTCCTCCTCAATATCCTGGCCTCCTATGGTACCCAGAAGGAGACCAGGCACTTAAACATCTGAGTTGAAATTAAGCAAACTTCCTTGAGTCCCCACTTTGTACTAAGTCCCACATTGGACACTTTTTTTTTTTTTAAAGATTTTATTTATTCATTTGACAGAGATCACAAATAGGCAGAGAGGCAGGCAGAGAGGAAGGGAAACAGACTCCCCATTGAGCAGAGAGTCCGATACGGGGCTCGATCCCAGGACCCTGAGATCATGACCTGAGCTGGATGCAGGCTTTAACCCACTGAGCCACCCAGGCGCCCCTGGACACTAATAACCTTCACAACAACCCAATGAGGCAGGCTTTGTTATACCCATTTAATAAGTAAGTAAACTGAGGCTCAGCAGAGTCAGAAAGTGGAGCTGGGATTGGAAGCCAACCCACCATCCTCCAAGCCCAGTGCTCTTCCTCTAACACAAGCATGCCTGGCTGGGGTCACCGCCTAAATCTGTGGAGTTGGAGAGAGCAGAAGCCCGACTTTATAATGGGGTAAGTGGGGACCTGTGGCCACAGTGAATCTAGCCTGGGCTGGCTTGTGGTGTCTAGTGCTGCAGGAGACTGCTGGAGGGACTCCTGGGGTCAGGCAAGCCACAGGCAGGCCCCTAAGACTCCTTGGAGAGTTTGCAATTACCAGAATTCTTTGGATAACAGCAAAAGTCATGATAACAATATCAACTGCAATTTGTTAAATCCTTACTACGTGCCAGACATGGAGGGTTAACAAACGTGATCTCATGTAATCCCCCAGCAATCTGAGAATGTGGAATTGTTATCCAGAAGTCCCCATCCAGGCGCATATGACTCCAAAGCTCACACACATTCCTTGATGCAGAGATACAGATCCACATCTCCTCCCGATCATGATTGATGCCCCTCACCCAACAGACCGTGTCTTGGCCAGGCCCGTCCTGCTTACCACTCCTCCCTTGCTCTGGCCTCTCAAAGCAAGCCCAAGCCCAAGCCCTGGGTTTGGGGCTGAGATCACAGAAAGGATCTAAGGTATGTCCCACCTCCCTGACATGCTGAGACCTAAAGAGAGTGGACGCCACTTTCTAAACCCCATTCAGAGCAAGAGAGAACAAATAAGGTGTGCACCTAATTTTGTAGGACAGACAGAATGTTACAGAACAGAACAGATCCTAAAGGACCCTGCTTCTGCATCAAGGAGAAATCTCTCTAAACCAGAGAAGTAAAAAAAATCCCTCCTGGTTGACGACAACCAAAGGCCAGGTGGGGCTGAGATGGGGCTGCCCTCAGATGCCATTGTTCTGTTCGAGGCCGTCCTGGCAGAGATGGGTCATTCCACAGGCCCTTCTGGGAAGGTGAAAGGTGCCAGGAAGAAAGCCAAAAACATGCTGCCTCCATTCAAGCATGGGAAAAATATTGTCCCTTGAGCTTATCATAATCCTAGGCAAAATTCCAGAAGTTCCTTTCCTAAGCAGGGATTACTGGGAGCCAAGATGGGTTCCCTTAGGTCAAGGCATGTCTAACTCTCCAGATTTCCCCAGTAGGAAGGGGGATCAGAACATGTTGCGGGAAAAGGACCACAGATGCAGGATTTAAAAAGAAGACTTTGCCATTATAACAACTACATCGAGGAAGAAAGGAGAGAGTTCATCAGCCCGGGTCTGGAATCTACCACACCCCAACTCCTTACAGATCAAAATTATAGGCTTCCTTTTATAGGAGAGGAGACTCGAGAGTGCTGCCAAAATTTGTCTTGTGGTCAGCAATGGAGGAGGAGTCTTGGGACACACAATGGAGGAAGATGAGATGCTCTGAGGCCATGGATTTTGGCAACCAACATCTGAGAGGGTGAAAGTCTTAGTACGATAAAGCATTTAAGATCTAGAAAGGCTGTAGAATTTGTCCAGGGGAATAAAACCTCAAGAATCTCTAAGAATATACAACATGGATTAAGGAGGGCCTGGTTTCCTTGTCAAGCACCATCAGCACCAAGGTCAATTTTGCTATTGAAATATCTTTTTTTTTAAAATGCCTCTCACACAAATCTTTAAGGGTTAATGGAGAAATATGAACCCAATCAGGGTAGCTCAGGCTTCATGTAGCAGTTTGAACCCTTCTACACTGGGTAGAAGGCATTTATTGATTCTTTTGGATGAGACTCAGCCTCTTTCATAACGCAGAGCATCAACAATGTGGCCCTGCCACCATCACTCACTGGTGTCTGCTGTGAGTGTGTCCTGTGCAAAGGAAAAGAATGTGTGTCTGCTGTGTGAGAGAAAAAGCCTGCTGGATGCCTCTGGTCCTGAGATTGGTCCTGCACTACCCTCCACCCACCTGCGTGGCTTGACCATCTCTATTCAGAAGGCCATGGAGTAGAGAGGTTCAAAGTTTATGCTCTGGAGTAGACAGCTTCTCTCCTCCTAACCCCATCCCACTGCAGTCTCAGCTTTGCCATTTATGAGTTGGGTGACCTTAGGCAAGTTAGTAAATTATCTGTGTCTTATTTTGTTCACCTGAAAATGGGGATGATGGTGATGACTTTCATAGGGTTAGAGCACTGACTTTTATGTTTTCACTTGTGACTCACGGTAAGAAATACATTTTGTGGGCGCCTGGGTGGCTCAGATGGCTGGGCGTCTGCCTTTGGCTCAGGTCATGATCCCAGGGTCCTGGGATGGAACGCTGCATCAGACTCCCTGCTCACCAGGGTACCTGCTTTTCCCTCTCCCTCTGCTGCTCACCCTGCTTGGGCTCTCTCTCTCTCTCTCTCTCTCTCAAATAGATGAATTTTTAAAAAATCTTAAAAAAAATACATTTTGAGAGGCCTAAATGCGAGATAGGAAACCATCAAAATCCGAGAGGAGAACACAGTCAGCATCTCTGACATGGGCCATAACAACTTCTTGCTAGACACGTCTCCAGAGGCACGGGGAAGAAAAGCAAAAATGAAATATTGGGACTTCATCAAGATAAAAGGTGTCTACATAGCAAAGGAAACAATCAACAAAACTAAAAGGCAACCTTCAGAATGGGAGAAGATATTTGCAAAAGACATATCTGATAACAGGCTAATGTCCAAAATTGATAAAGAGCTAATCAAACTCAATACCCCCAAAACCAAATAATTCAGTTAAGAAATGGATAGAGGACATGAATAGATATTTTTCCAAAGAAGACATACAGAAGGCTAAGAACACATGAAAAGATGCTCAACATCACTCGTTATCAGGGAAATGCAAATCAAGACCATGATGAGATACCACCTCACACCTGTCAGAATCGCTAAAATTATTAACACAAGAAACAACAGGTGTTGGGAGGATGCAGAGAAAGGGAAACCCTCTTGCACTGTTGGTGGGAATGCAGACTGGTATGGTACAGCCATTCTGGAAAACAATGTGGAGGTTCCTCCAAAGGTTAAAAAGAGAGCTACCCTATGACCCAGAAATTGCACTACTAGGTTTTTACACAAAGGATTGAAACATAGTGATTTGAAGGGGTACATGCACCACAGTGATTATAGCAGCAATGTCCACAACAGCCAAACTATGGAAGGAGCCAAGATGTCCTTTGACAGATGAAAAGATAAAGAAGATGTGGTATGTATACACACAATGGAATATTACTCAGCTGTCAAAAAGAAGGAGATCTTGCCACTTGCAATGATGTGGATGGAACTAGAGTGCATTATGCTAAGCGAAGTAAGTCAAAGAAAGACAAATCATGATTTCACTCATATGTGGAGTTTAAGAAACAAAACAGATGAATACAGGGGACAGAAATGATAGAGGAGGGGCAACCACAAGAAACTCTTAACTATAGGGAACAAACTTAGGGTTGACGGAGGGAGGTGGTGGGGGGAATAGGCTAGAGGGATGATGCGGATTGAGGAGGACACTTGCTGTGATGAGCCCTGCGTGTTATAGGTAAGTGGTGAATCACTACCTTCTACTCCTAAAACTAATATTGCACTATATATTAACCAACCAGAATTTAAATAAAAGCTTGAAACATTGAAAATAAAAACGAAATACATTTTACACCAAGACCCAGGAGGTACATGTGCAGGATAGCTGGAAAAAGGTCTTCCAAACAATTCCTAACCTTAGGGCTGATTGATGAACTCGAGCATTTTCTGTTCTAGTCCATCCTCCTCTTCTCCGTCCTTTCACCGAGCCAATTGTTTTTTTTTTTTTTTTAAAGATTTTATTTATTTATCAGAGAGAGAGAGAGGGGGAGAGAGCGAGCACAGGCAGACAGACAGGCAGGCAGAGGCAGAGGGAGAAGCAGGCTCCCTGCCGAGCAAGGAGCCCGATGTGGGACTCCATCCCAGGACGCTGGGATCATGACCCGAGCCGAAGGCAGCTGCCCAACCAACTGAGCCACCCAGGCGTCCCCACCGAGCCAATTGTTATTGAGAGCCAGTATGTCGTTTTTCACTACTTAACATGGGTCACCATCGAGAGTTTGAAAAATGCTGGGTGAAGGTCTTTCTAGAGTATTGTGTTCAGTTCCCAAAGCTACAGTTGCCTTTACCAGTGTCATTTTCTAAGAAAACTGTTTTCAGGCCAGAGGGTGTTCAAAGGAGAAGAACCAGGGTGTTTCCTCCAGTGGACACGCAAACTGGGGTGCAGCCATTCTGGAACACAGTACCACATTCCCTCATCCACTCCTTTCCTTTGATGTTTTTTTCATTTATTCATCCATTTACCCATTAACATAGTGTGGTGCCTGTTTCATCTGGAAAAGAGACTCCAGGGAGACATATGCTCTGTATGTCATGTCTACAAGGAGCTAGAACGATCCCTTGCAGTCCCCTAGGCAGACTGGGGGCTGTGGGACAACAGGACCGAGAAGCAAATTCTGGTCATCATACGGGAAGTGTTTTCCAGTCCCGGGTCCTGCTGGAGGAGGAGGTCGGCTGTTTACCCGTGTTATTTCCCTTTGACCGTGAGTGATCCCAGGCGGGAGAAGAGAAGCCACAAAGAGGCTTTGCTATTGGGTGGAAGGTGGCTTGAAGTTGGTTCTTCACCCCATCCTCCCTGGAGCCTGGGGGTGTGCTTGAGTCACTACAGGAGCTGCTATGAAAACAGAAGGAAACATCAGTTGGGGTTCTGTGCCCCTACCTGACCACCAACTTGATTTCTGGTTTGTACGACAGGATTCTCCGTGTGGTTTATTTTGGAAGTGCGTGCTGCAGACACATGCCACAGATGTTTAGGAAAAAAAAAAGAAAGAAAGAAAGAAAGAAAAGTTTAATCCTTAAGTTAGGAGTTCATGAAATCCCTGGGAGGCTCAGAAGCAATCATTTCTAGGATTCTGGGACTCATTTTTTTTTTCCCCCTATAAAAACAAGTCCATTAAAATTACTGCATACGCCCTTTTTGTACTCTTAAATCCAGATATAATTGAGAGGAAGAGTTAAAGAATTACAAGTGTGGCAGGATAATAGATGGAGATGCTGTTTTGTGTTGGTGGTTTTTCTTCTCCCCTGGTTCCGGTCCCCTACCTGCCCAAACTCCATCCCTGGTGGAGAGCAGGGAGTCGGCCTTTGTGCTCCTTCATCTCGGGGGTGTTGGTGAAGCCAGGCTGAAATCAGAAGTCACCAGCTGACAACTGGTCTTTCGGGCTTTTTTTTTTTTTTTAAATGTAGGCGCCACACCTAGCTTGGAGCCCAATGCGGGGGTTGACCTTATGACCCTGAGATGAAGACCTGAGCTGAAATCAGGAGTTGGACACTCAACTGACTGAGCCACCGGGCACCTCACTTTCAGGTTTTTTTTGGTTGAAAGTCTGAGTTGATTGAGGGGATCGTGCCGAAAGAAGGAAGGAGGGGTGGTGGGGGGGATGTCCTGGGAGGAACAGGCAGAACTGTAGCCAGTAGTGACCATAGCATGGCTCCCTTAGATGGACGGGTCGGACCCCAGGCTCCCACATTCCTTCGATCCACTGTGCTCTCAGGATTTGGGGTTTCTTAATGTGCGCCTGAATCGCCGGGTTCCTGATTCAGCAGGTGTGGGTGGGTCCTGACATTCTAGGTTTCCAACAAACTTCCCTGGGACTCTTGTGCTGGTCGTCAGGCCTCCTTTTGCATAGCAAGGAGCTCAAAAGGTCCTTCTCTCTTTTTTTTTGGACACAACAGAAGCCTTCCAGACTTTTGTGCATCCTCAGAACAGGAAGACCCTCCTGACAATAATGGAACTGGAATTTTCCATCAGCACAGCATAAAGGGATGCATCATTCATTTTAATTTGATTTGAAGGAACTCACACACTTGAGTTTATGATTGCAAATTCATAGCCACTGCCCAGGTTAAGCTGCATCTCTATGGGGATTCAAAGGTTATTAGCCCCCTCTTGTTTCAGGGTTGGATTCACTAAGTGGAATTCAACTGCTCTCCCTTCCCAGGGTGAGAAACTCTCTGGGCCTCACATGCTCCGTTTCAGTTTTCCTGGGAGTGGGGGTCATTTCTCCTCCCCACCCTCTATCCCAACCACAAGGGGGGTTTAAATCCCTTTAACAACCTGCTTATCTTCATTTCTTTGGGTGGAATTTTATCTGGTCCTTATCTTGCCCCTGCCAGGAGGCACAAATCTTTCTGTCTGTGTCCTCCCCCCAGCTGGGGATCTGAGATAAACCTCGCAGTCACAAAGAGATGGAATGGAATGCAGCAAGCTCCTACCGGCTCTTCCAGGGTCTCTCTTGTTTTGGGAAGTGGCGGCAGTGTCACCTGTGTCCGCAGGTTCATCTCCACTTCCTTTGCGTACTTGATGTCCTACCTGGGAGTATGCGTTATTTTGTAAAGAATAGGAAAAAAAAAAAAAAAAAAAGCTAACCGTTCCCTCCCCATGCTAGTTACTGCCAACCTCTGGGAACTGTTCTTAACTGGGACTTCGCTCTCTTTACTCAGAGTGTCTAAACACACATTTATAAAAGGAGCAGTTTGTAAACACTGCTTGCCTAGCAAGTAACAGTCTCTTGCATTTGCATGGCATGGTTACATTTTTCAAAGGGATCTAGCATTAACTGAGCATCTACTTGTGTTCGGGACATTTACTCTTCCCAACAACCCCTAGGAGGAAGTATTAATATCCCTTCGAAGTCTCCTTATCCGCAAACACTTAAGAGAGTGAGCCTTCCTAGTTCAAGCAAAAGCTGGACAAACAAAATCAGAAATGTTGTTTGCAAGAAAGAAAAATGAAATATAAATGGATAGAAAGTAAGAGCTCTGCTTCCTTGGCCCAGGGGGGACACCCCAGAGGGTTATTTTACTTCTCTCTGGAAAAGCAAAAAGTGCTAGATGGCGAGGGCGAGGTGGTAGTGATTGATGGAAGGGTTCAGTTCTCAGGGAGGTGGGGAAAGGGTTGGGTGGCTTCTGAATGTGCCAGTGTGCTGCTAGGGCCAGTTTCCAAGGAAGTGAGAGAGTTAGCAGCAGGCTGTGCCCAAGCTTGGGAACTAGGTGACAGGTTCTGTCCCGCAGCTTTGGCACCAGAAGATCCGGAGTCTAACTCAGCCATTTCACGGACCAAACGTGGGCCAGGACTCAGTTCCCCTTCCAGGAAAGTGGAGTCATAGGACAGCATACTCGCCAAGGTCTGAAATGCTCTGATCTTCCAGCTGGAGAAGGGAGATGGCTCCCTTGCCTGAGAGGCTGTGATCTGTTTTCTTCATTGGAGGTGGTGGAGGAGTGAGGAACACACATGCATACGCACGCATACGTGGGGAGCGTCCAGTGCTAGGAGCTGGGGACGGAGCAATGAGTAAGACACACGGTGCTTAGTCCTTGCTCTCACGGAGCAGCCAGAATGGCTGACAGAAAGGCAAGACGCTGGTTTACTGAGATTAGAACAGAGACCTTCAAGCATGTGACAGGCAGAGAAGAGAGTTCCAGGCAGAGGGAACAGCACGTGCAGAGGCCTTAGGAAGGGACAGGATTGCCATGATGGTGGGGACAGATGCAAGCCTGAGTGATACCAGGATGAGGTGAGATGAATGGGTAGTGATGGCTCTTTCATGGCTCAGCTTAGGCTACAGAGTTCTTTTGGAGGCAAGACAGCGGACTAGGTGCCCCTCTGTTTCTTCTTCCTACCTCACTACACACACACACACACACACACACACACACACACCCCAACCTTGGGAAGCCTTGGATAGAGCTGGGTAGGGGCTTTGTGGTAGATCATTCAAAGCAGGAAAAACTCTGTTCTTCTCCCCCCACTCCCACCGGTGGGGGGACCTTGGGGTCTCGCCCCAGGAAAGGAAGCACTGCTTCCTGGTTTACGTTGAGATGGGAAAGACTTGCCCAAGAACAATGGCGTTTTCGTAAAACACCACTTTGTTCTAGTGAGACCAGGAGGGGGTTTCCTTCGGGACCTAGCCTGGTCCCATTGCCCCAGCCTGCCAACCACAACAGCCACATGTCATTCTCTCGGACCAGACTTTCATCTGAGATACTTGCTCACACACAGCCTGACCTGCTTAACCCTTCAGACACCACCCTGCCCAGGCAGCAGCATCTCCGGGCTTGAGATCCCCGGACAGGGGCAACCAAGAGATGACTAGACAGTCTCTGAGTTCCCATTTGGAGGGATCTTCTGCAAAAAGGCCCAGATTTGGCCTGGGAGTGCCTCAGCTCACAAAAATCTTTCAAGTGCCAGGGTCAGAAGGTCACCCTTTTACAGGTGGGGAAACTGAGGCAGAGAAGAGGAAGTGTGAGCACTGAGGCCATACAGATTGTTAGCGGTGGAACCAAGGTTAGGGTATAGGGCTCTGCCTCTCAGACCAGGACTCTTTCCACACACTGTTCTGCTCTAGAGGAGTGGAACAAAAGTTGGAGAAGGGAAGGGATTAAGATTTCATCGGACAGAGAAATCTACAAGTCTAGAGGGAGGTTCAAAGGGAAAAGGGTGTGTGATGTTGGGAGCTGGCCTTCTTGATGTCACAGGCAGTAAGGGCATGCCTCCTGTAACCACCTCTGTGTTTTTCAGGCATGCATGGCTGTGCCTCAGCGAATT
Source organism: Mustela nigripes (assembly GCF_022355385.1). NCBI lineage: Eukaryota > Metazoa > Chordata > Mammalia > Carnivora > Mustelidae > Mustela > Mustela nigripes. The sequence goes on from NC_081570.1 coordinate 33,052,221, forward strand.
GCTGAACAGACCAACTTAGCCAAACAATCAAGTCTGTTCAGAGGAGGACATTAATGGGAAGTGAGTGGGCATGTAATCGTATAGTCAGAACAATAAGTTGGAAGAGCTTTGCTTTTGCTTTTCTCCAATTGTTGTTTTCACAGTCCGCCTGGCACAGAAGCTGGCTCAGGTAAACAGCAAACGTCTCTCACCCTCATAAAGAGGTGTGGGGTGGTGGCAACAGTGTTGGGGGTGACGAGGGGTCTATGGCCGTGGTGTGGCGGTGACAGTGATGGCGGCGTAGATGTTGGGAAGACCACGTTTAGCGGTGTTGGTTATGGTTAGGGTGACCATGTTTACAGTTATGGCGGTCACTATTGGTGGGGAGGTTGGTTTTGCCGGTTTCCAGTTTAGCGGTGTTGCTTGTAGTTATGGCAACGGTGGGAGCAGTAAGGGCAGTGATGGGTCGTGTGAGGATGACAGTGGTGTTGAGTACGGTAGTGCTAATCCTGATCGTGGTGGTGGTGGACATCATGTTGTATTAGTGAGAGTGGGAAAAGGCAGTGGTGGTGTTGGTGTTGCAAATGGTGGTCATATTTTGGGTACTAAATGGACAATTATCTTGGGTGGTGGAGACCATGATGATGGGGTTGGAATAAGGATGGGGTGGGTATTGTGAAAATGATTTTAATGATATTTCGTGTTGGCGGAGACAATAGTGGTCTTGGCGTCCTCGTACTGTTTTTGATGGTGTTGGCAGCACCACCCGTCTTAGTTGATGAGACTAACTGAGGGTGTGGGTGCTGGCATTGGTGGTGAACTTGACAGCAGCCTTTCTATCAGGCTGATGGTAGTGGCAATGATGGTGGGGTCACAGCGATACTTGCAGTAATAGGGAGACAGGGATGATGACAAGGTTGGTGGTGATCACATGGAGAGTGGAACAAGTTCAGGCAGCGATCCCAATATTATGTGAGGTCTCTGGAGCTGACAGTGTGCTGGGCTTGGAAAGACTCACTATATTCCCCCCCAAATGCTCCTTCCCATTTGCTGCAATCCTGGTGAGGATTATCTGTCCATGTAGGAGGAGAAGGCTGTCTTTTGGGGGTCAGTGGGGATGATGCTGGAAACAGGTCTGTTGCTAGACAAATAGACAGGGAGGGAGGCTCAGGATTGCTGAGCTGGAGAGTGCTCTAGGGGGCAGGTCAGCAGGAAACAGGCACACAAGGGCATGCCCATGGTAGGGGGCCACACTGGGCAGGCAGGGCGGAGCTGAGGTGGCCGTGCCGGGGCTCACGTAGCTGGCAGAGCAGGGGCCGTATTTCCTGCTGACTCAGCAGAGCAGGCTGGGACTGATTCTCCTGGACTAATGTGTCTTCTCCCCAGGATTAGCTCACTCAGCTCTGGCTGGGAAAGGGGGAGGGTGGTGGCCTCTCCCATCTCCCTAGGCTTAGAGGCCCTTGGGGAAAGCTATGGGCAGATGGTGGGGCCCCAGCAAGGCTAGCAACAGACCCTGTGTGTCCTTGACCTCATTCCCAACAGGCCCCCATTCTGCTGGCAGGGAGCCAGTCTCCACAAGTGTCAATGAATCCAGCTGCCCTGCCCCCTCCAACCCCCCCACCCCCGCCAAACCCACTCCACAGGGCTGGTTCATCCTGGGTTCCAAGCCCAGCTCTGCTGTGGGAGAGACAGCACAGCCTGGGAGTGGGGAGGGAAAGCTTTAGAGCCAGACCAGCTAACCTCAATTTCCAGGTCCTCCCCACATTAACTGTGTGTGACTCTGGGAAGTCACTTCTCTCTGCATCCTCGCTCATCATCTGAGACAGAGGCGATAGCTGCTGTTGGGAGATCAGATGACTTAAGGCAGACGATGTGCTAGAAGAGTTGGCATGGAGAGGGCATTCGGAGTGTTTGCTGAAATTACACGGACTTGAATAACTCTAAGAGACTCTTTAGTCCTTAATGTCACACCTGAATGAGAATTGAAGGGGATGTAATGGGGGTGAACGTAAAAAAGAGCTCAGTAGTTGTTACTGTCCTTCCCGTGGCTAGTACACGGGCCAGCCCCAGCATCCCTCTGGAGCAGGGTGCTCAGATCACGTCAGATTTTGGACCCCTAGAGCCATGTGCTGCTTCCAGTCGGTGACGAGAGAAGAATTAGGCACAAACAAGTCAACTGCAAGAGATTGGGAGCAGGGGACAACAGTCAAAAATGACTGCTGTCACAAGCCAACGCCACAGTCTCACTTTTATTGGATAGAAACAATAGCCAACAGAAGGATTGATGAAGGTCAAACGTTAATCCCGTCTTGCAGACAAGCAAGAAGGAGGAGGATGAAGTTTATAGTCAAACAAGCACATTCAAAGGACTCAGACTCATCTAACTAATAACGGGGGCTTCTGGGAAGAGAAAGGAGTGATAACGGAAAAGGGAAGCAGGAGGTTTTTGTTCCACCCTGAGCTGGCCGGGAGTTCCCGGGTGCTCGGCTTCTCTGAAGCAGGCGGCGCTCCACCCTGGGCGGGCCGGGCATTCCCGGCTGCCCGGCTTCGTGGTCATACATCGTCCTTCTCCCCCAAAGACCTGTTATCAGTATATGTATTTCTTAAGGCCATCTCTAAATGTGCTTGGTAACTAGTAAAATCCTCCAGGGGTTACAGTTTAAGTAACAAATTGTTCCGAGGGGCAGCAGCATCTCCCCCCTTTTGTTTGTGAAGAAGTAGAAAAGTTGATTTTGCAGCTTCTTGATTTTTCAGTCGTTGGAGGGATTTCCGCGTGCTTCTGAGGACTAAGCATAAAAAGATTACAGCAATAAGAAGTATAATCAATCCATTTATATCACCGAGACCAGTTTGTGTGATCCAAGTAGAAGGGTTTAAATCAGACAGAATATCATTAATTCTTTGAGTAAAACCCACTCCTGGAACAGATTGTAATGATGAGTGAGTAATACTTAGAATCGTATCTTGAAGTTGTTTAATATCTAAGGTTAGATTATCACCATAATGGTTAGTAATATGTCAGCGAATTTTGCTCCAAGATACTTCTGATTCATTATAGGCATGGGGAGTAACACAGAAAGAAGAAACATTCCAATCACATAAAATATGAAGTCTAAGATTTATATTCTGAAGATCATCCCCTATATATTTCATGGCTGTTTCTAAATCAGAGACATGTTCATCTAATTTTTGATCTATGAACGTTTGTTGATTCCAGGCCTTGCTAGCATTCTCGTGCCACTTCTGCACAAATTGTGTAGTTTTTACAGTTTGATGCAAGGCCATTCCTGCATTGGTCGCTGTAGCAGTAATGGCTAGAATTCCTAGAACAGCTATTATAAGTAACCCAACAAATCTTTTTGTTCTATGGACCCAGTTCTTCAATACTGTTAAAAGTATATGTATGTCTGGAGAACTTTCCCAAACACGGTGGTGTTTCACTGGTAGCCAAATGCCTATTCTTCTAGGTAAAAGAATGATAGAATTGTCTTTATAAACATTCTTATCTACACAGGTGAACATCTTACAGTTTACAGTCTATTTCTCAATTACTATGAATAAAAGTCATTTTTCCAATAACAAAAACATAGGGATCTCTAACACAAGCTCTTACCCATTATTCATCCATGAGGAAAAAAGAAAATGCATATTTATTTAGATGTAAGAGCCTTCCAAACTCTTACATGTCTTAAAGCAGTAGTAACCTTCCATAAATTCTTTTGTCTTTTATGATAATCAACAAAAGTCCTTGCCCAAGCCACACCAGAGGTGCATCTCCTGAAGCTAAGGTTTGCGGTAAAATAGGATCATCAAAAACTTGCCATTTTAACTTTTGATGAGGGGAGCAGGGTTCCCCAGTACAATTGGTGACTGCTATCCCCTTAAGGGACCAGTCCCACACAATTCCATAGGAATCATTAATAACAATACTGGGGTGGGCTGCTCTACAATCCTTCCATAAAGGGCGAATTCCCTCATCAGATCACAACATTTGTGTTGGTTTGCATTTGGGAATAGGGGGTGCTGCATTATAGCTAGGACCCCGATATTTGTAGGCTTGGAATCCTTTAACGGAGAATAAATGTAACTGAACTTTAGTCAAATAATTATTAGTGGGAAGGTCCACCAACCATCTCTGATTAGCAGGGATAAGGGAACTGGAATGATTGTCGATACATATTAGCCTATTTTGATATCCAAAAGTAAGATTAATATTTGTGCCCTGTTTGCCCACAGTTGAAACACTGTCCTTTAAATTTTCCTGTGGTCAGGGCAGCCATTGCTTAAGCTAACAAATCAGCTTTATAGGTCTCTGTTCCTACTCCTTGACATAGCTTAATATAATCTGTCAATGTTCCCTTGCCTTTAAAGGGTGCTAGCAACTTCTTACAATCAGAATTAGCATTCTCATAAGCCAACACTTGCATAATGGTATCTGCAGCCTCAAGATTATTTATCTGTCTTCTGACAGCCTCCTGTAATCTTGCAATAAAATCAGTATAGGGCTCTCTTGTTCCCTGTACCACCTTTTGAAAAGAAGAGCACTTATCTCCCTGAGATTCTATTCTCTCCCATGCTCTAAAATAGCAACGCTCGAGCTGTTCAACAGCTTGATCATTCATTAATACCTGGTCTTGAACCTGGGCCCATGGTCCAAGACCCATGAGCTGTTTCATGGAAATAGGAATGTTATGAGCTCTATTATGGGCAGCTTCTATTTCTGCATGATCTTGCCACCATGTTTTGAACTGCAAGAACTCACTCGGGAGATAGAACTGTTCTTGCTAGCAATGACCAATCTGTCGGAATAAGTCGATTGCCTTCTGCGATGCCTTGAATAATTCCCGTTGTAAATGGAGAATTAGCTCCATAGTTTTGTATTGCCTGTTTTAGTTCCTTCAACAATTTGAAGAGAAATTGCTCATGCTTGGCCTCATAGACACCATTAGGGTTGTTAGGATCATGTCCTGGAGCGACATGTTCTGTAATAATAACCGGGAAATTAAAATGCAAGGCATCTAGGTCTCCCCCTCGCTGTGCTTCAAGGAGGCCTTTCTAAACAGCCAATAGCATGTACTTTTCATTTTTTTCATTAAATGGTGCCTTCTTATAGAACGGCGAAGCCGACGGCAACAGTGACATGGGCACCTTTTGTTCTGTTACCGGAGGAGGAGGAGTTTCCTCCTTTCTATATTCCTTCCTGGTGGCCTTAATAGTTTCTTTCTCTTCCTGGATAGCATGTTCAGGTTCCTCTGTTTTAGTTTCTCCTGAACATTCATTATCGCTCTCCGAATCAGGGGTTTGTAAAGGCTCCAAAACGGAGCGAATGAGGGTCCAAGTAGGCCATATAGTGACTGGAATTTGCTTTCCTTTCGTATATGAAAGTTTTAACTTGTGACCTACTTTTTCCCATGTTTGTAAAGCTAAAGTCCCTAATATAGGGAACCAGGAGCAATGTTCTTTAATTACCTTTAAAAGCTCCGTAAGTTGGTCCTCGCTGACTTTTGCTCCCACCTTCAGGAGCCTTCTCAATAAATACACGTAAGGGCGATAAACGTTTGTGCTCTCTAGATTACCCATACCCTGCGATAATGGCCCACAATTTACCAGCAGGAAAAAGGCACGGCTGTGGAAAACTCACGTTGGGGCTTCTTCTCCTGTTTTATTTCTGATCAGATCAGGTCTGGTCTGGCCCCGTCCCATGTTCGGGCGCCACTTGCCGCTTCCAGTCGGCGACGAGAGAAGAATTAGGCACAAACAAGTCAACTGCAAGAGATTGGGAGCAGGGGACAACAGTGAAAAAAGACTGCTGCCACGTACAACTCCGCAGTCTCACTTTTATTGGATAGAAACAATAGCCAACAGAAGGATTGGTGAAGGTCAAACGTTAATCCCGTCTTGCAGACAAGCAAGAAGGAGGATGAAGTTTATAGTCAAACAAGCACATTCAAAGGACTCAGACTCATCTAACTAATAACGGGTGCTTCTGGGAAGAGAAAGGAGCGGTAACGGATAAGGGAAGCAGGCAGTTTTCGTTCCACCCTGAGCTGGCCCGGAGTTCCCCCCTGAAGCAGGTGGTGCTCCGCCCTGGGCGGGCCGGGCATCCCCAGCGGCCCAGCTTCGTGGTCATACATCGTCCTTCTCCCCAAAGACCTGTTATCAGTATATGTATTTCTTAAGGCCATCTCTAAATGGGCTTGGCAACTAGTAAAATCCTCCAGGGGTTACAGTTTAAGTAACAAATTGTTCCGAGGGGCGGCAGCAGCCATGTTACCCCAGGGTCCCAGGACTTTGTGCCCGCCCCTGCCCCCTCCTGACATGGGAAGCAACCCTTCTCATGACGGGATGATTTGAGGAGATCAGCAGTCTTGTACCTAGCCTTCACCCTTTCCCTGCCCCAACCTAGGATTCATGCTGAGGACGGGCTGGAGAAAGGAAGAGAAAGTTCTGGGAGAGTCTTTCCATACGGAGGCTTCTGTGGGATCTTTTATCATTCCTTCATTCCTACCTCTTTCTCTGTCTTCCCCTTGTCTTCCCTTATGCCTTCATTCCTTTCCTCATTCATTCATTCATGGGCAGGACATGCAAGTTGTGAGGTCTGTCCCTGTTCCAGGGAGAATTTAGTGTAGGTTCCAGTCGGGGCTTTAGGAGATGATTCTGAGCGCGCGCGGGAGAGGGAAAGCATCACATGAAAATGTAAACTTTTTTAAAGAAAAGATTTTATTTATTGATTTGACAGAGAGAGAGAGAGAGAGACAGCAAGAGAGGGAACACAAGCAGAAGGAGTGGGAGAGGGAGAAGCAGGCTTCCCACTGAGCAGGGAGCCTGATGTGGGGCTTGATCCCAGGACTCTGGGATCAGGATCTGAGCCGAATGAAGGCAGATGCTTAATGACTGAGCCACCCAGGCACTCCTAAATTTTTTTTTGAATTAAGGAAAACTATCAACAGTGATGCTATTTCGATGCCATAACATCAACACCTAAATCAAAGAATGACTGTATAACTTGTTTATTTTCTCAACTGTAAAAGACACAAAAATGGTGCCCTCTCATTACCCTCCCATACCTTTCCTTTCTGTTTGTTTGGATTTGGGGTGCATGGAGCTGGTTACTCATACTCCTCTTTGTTAATTTAATTTCACCCCTTCTTCCCAGATCCCCCTTCTCATTCCTTACTCCCTTTCTCAATCCAGGAATCTACTGAAATCTGGTCACCCAGGTGCCCCTCCAATATGTGGTTTTTTTTTTTTTTTTAATTTATTTATTTGAGAGTGAAAGCGTGCATGCACACACAAGGGGAGGAGCAGGGGGAGAGGGGGAGAGAACCTCAAGCAGACTCCGTGCTGAGCGTGGAGCCCAATGCGAGGCTCAATCCCATAACCCCGAGGTCATGACCTGAGCTGAAATCAGGAGTCAGATGCCCAACAGACTGAGTAACCCAGGTGCCCCTGTTGTTGTTGTTTTAATATGTCCTTAAAATGGGCTTGTCTTTGTAAAGTATGCAATTTGGGGGGCTAATTTAAAAAATAGTATTGCACTATAAATGTTTCTGCTTCCCACTCTTCTTACGCAACAGCACGTCACTGTCTGTCGATTGTTCTGTTCCTTCTTGCTACTGTCTAGTCTTCCGCGGCAACCATCCATCGTGCTTCCCTCACTCACCGCCACAGCCTCAGAGCATCACCGCAAACATTACAGAGAGAACTCTCCGTTCTGAGCTCCCCCTCAGCAAAGTCAGCTGTCAATCCCAGTGTGGCATTGTTGCTCCTGTCCATGCTCTGGACCACGGTTTCTGTACCATCTTCTTTTTTTTATTTTTTATTTTTATTTTTTTTAAAGATTTTATTTGTTTATTTGACAGAGAGAGATCACAAGTAGGCAGAGAGGCAGGCAGAGAGGGAGAGAGGGAAGCAGGCTCCCTGCCGAACAGAGAGCCCGATGCGGGACTCGATCCCAGGACCCTGAGATCACGACCCGAGCCAAAGGCAGCAGCCCAATCCACTGAGCCACCCAGGCACCCTGTATCATCTTCTTATACTCGTGATGATGTGGCACCATGAACTCCCTCACCCATGGCTGATGCCCATGGTGCTGCTCCTCGTCCAGTGCTGGGTACAGGACCGAAGAGATGGATTTCACATGTCTATGTCCTCGAGGGGCTCGCAATCTAGGGAAATGGACAGTTCAGGTCAGGGGCTGGGACACAAAGCCATCAGTGACCAGTTCTGCCGGTGGGGGCACAGAAGGCTTCCCGTGGGCCGACCCCCCTGAGTAGGGCTTTTAAAAGATGAGTAGGAGCTCTCCAGGTGGATGGGGGGGATGAAGAAGTGGGGAAGAGATGTTCCAAGTAAAAGGAGCAACCTAGTCAAGGGTCCAAAGCATGTAGAAGCTGGACAGGCTTAGGAAACATAACGATTTTGTGATGGCCGAGGCAAAGGGTATGGATGGGAAGGGGCAAGAAACAAGAGCCGTTTGTTGAGTTCTTATTATGTGCCAGGCACTGTTCTAAGTGGGGGAGCACAGAGACTCTTTGAGGCCACAAAACAACTGTAGCAATGTGCCACTATAAGAGGGACACAGAGGCCTAGAGAGATAAGTTACTTGCACACAGTCACACAGTTTGTGAGAGCCCAGGTGCCGTGAGTGACTGTGCGAGATCAGAAGAGTGTGTGAGGGTGTATGTGCTGCAGGTGTCATAGATAGGTGTGCACAAATGCGTGCATGTGGGCATGCTTGAGGGCGTGTGAGTGTGCCAGGTGCACATGTGTGTGTCACAACGCAGGTTCTATTAGGACAGGGTGTGTGTGTGTGTGTGTGTGTGTGTGTGAGAGAGAGAGAGAGAGAGAGAGAGAGAGAATGTTGTACGTAAGTGTGGGAATCTCTGGCTGTGCACTGGCCTGGGCATGTGTCCTGTGGGTGTGAATGTGGGCCTCAGTGTTCCTGCCACATGGGGCCCCAGGGAACCTGTCAGAGCCCATCAGCCTGGCCTGGTGTGAAGGACCTGGTCTTGGCTTCAGAAGCTGGACGGGTGCACATCAAAGGCAGCCTGAGTCTCATACCAGTGGGGTGGAATAATTTAATGAGGGACTGGGAGGGAGGCTGCGGCTGGTGGAGGGCAGGAAGGGGTGCCAGCTGTGCCCAGGGCAGCTTCCAGGCTCCACAGGCTCCTGGGGTCTGCATATGTGTTGGGGAGGAGGGAGGCTGTGTTGGGTGCCTGGTCATGTTTCCCTCTTTCCCTGTACAATAGCACAGCTGCATCTGAACCCTGGGGGCCCCCCATTCTTGTCTGGACACCAACCTAGTCCCCAGGTACCCACAGATTTTTAGGAAGACTAGAACACCAAGTCAGGCATTTTCATTTTGAAGGACATTCTGGCATTTCCATGAGATGGTACACACGAAGAACCATTCTTGGATCAACTAGTGTAAGCCTCTCACCTTACAGAGTTGTGTGTGCGTATGTGTGTGTTGTCGGGGTGGATATCCTTTGTGGGGGCCCAGGGTCAGAGGGAGAAATTTGGGGGATCCAGTTTACTCAGATTTTTAATGTAAGATGTGGGGAGAAAAAGGAGGGTTTGAGGTCAGAGTAGGAGAGAGGGGCGAGGAAGGAGATTCACATGAAGACAGAATGGCCCTTGCCAGGGAACAGTGTTGATGGGCACAGAACCTTATCCTTGTCTCCTGGGTCTTGGGCAATACACACAGCTCGTTATGTTCAGTGATCGTGGTGTGAGAGCCTTCTCCTCGGAGACTCCTGTGACAAATGCTCTTTCATGGCAAAACCTCCCTTGGCTCTTTGGCCCATTACAGGGCCAGGTTCAAACTCCTTAGCTTCATATGCAAGGCTTCCTTCAAATTCTAGGGTCTAGGTTCTAGACTTTAGAACCAAAGGCTGTAGGGGCACCTGGGTGGCTCAATCATTAAGTGTCTGCCTTTGGCTCAGGTCATGAACCCAGGGTCCTGGGATCGAGCCCCTCATCGGGCTCCCTAATGGGCAGGAAGCCTGCTTTCCCCTCTCCCACTTCCCCGGCTTGTGTTCCCTCTCTCACTGTGTCTCTCCCTCTGTCAAATAAATAAAATCTTAAAAAAAAAAAAAAAAAAAAAAAAAAGATTCTTTCCCCCTGTGTCTCCCCCCCCCAAAAAAAAAAAAAAAAAAAAGAACCAAAGGCTGTCAATTCAGGGTCTACTGTCGGAAGCCGGCCCACAAATGATGCTTTATTTGGCTGCCACAGGATCAACCAATATCCTTGAACATATGCTTCGCATGGACCGACCTGCTAGACACAAGCCCCACCACTCCCTATTGTTTATACCCTCCCATTTCACCACAACACAGCACCCGCTTGGCACCCAGAAGTACTTAAATTTGGGACTCTTGAACTTGTGCTCTTTGCGAGACAGGCTTGTGTATTTTATGTGACATAATCTAGCGCACGGTAGGTACCTGACTGATGTTGGATAAATGGCTCAATTCCTGTTCGCCTCATTTCTAATACCTCCAGTCTGCCTTCTACCTCTGCCTACCCTCTGCTCTCCCATCCAGCTCAGACTTAAGCTGCTCTCTGTTGTCTGAAACACGGCTTTCTCTCTGGAAAGCTCTTTGGTGAGCTCTGACTCACTGTTCAAGACCCAGGTCAAGCGGCCCTACCTCTGGTCCAACCTGGCTGCTCCCTGCCCTGTGCCCCCACCGAGCTCCATCTACCTCTGTGTTACAGATCCCAACGCCTACATTGTAATTATTGTAATTATCTGTTCATGTGTCTGGTCTGTCCAGCTTAGAGCATCTGTTACAGAACTGTGACAGCTGTCACTGTTTATGAGCTAGATTTTGAGATTAGTTTGTATTTGTTACATCCATAGGGTATCAGTCACTGACAAAGATTTAAATAGCCCATTTCAAAGAGTCATTCTGAAGCCTGAGTCAGCAGGTTCACCAACCTTGGCAAATCCCATTAACAGCTCTGGGGGTTTTGCCCTCAAATCCTGGCCCCTCAATTCTTTTTTTTTTTTTTTAATTTTATTTATTTATTATTTGACAGAGGTAGACATAGCGAGAGAGGGAACACAAGCAGGAGGAGTGGAAGAGGGAGAAGCAGGCCTCCCGCTGAGGAGGGAGCCCCATGTGGGACTCAATCCCAGGACCCTGAGATCATGACCCGAGCCAAAGGCAGACACTCAACAATTGAGCCACCCAGGTGCCCCTGGCCCCTCAATTCTTATCTTAGGTGGATGTAGGAAGAGGCCTCATGACTCAGGGTCTGGCCCTTGGAGGGCCCATGTGGCTCTAGGCAGAAGACAGATACTAGCTCACAAGCCGGGACCAGTCCATCCGCCAGCCTGGCCTGGCCACTCCTGGCCCATGACTCGGCACTTTCTGGGGCTACCTGCCGGGTTTGAGGTTTGGCTAAGGCAAGTTGCCAGAGCGTGTGGGAACCTGCGGGCAGAGCGCACTCCCCGGGGCTATGGTGAGCGATGCCAGGACACACCCATGTAATGCCATGCTGGTTCCAGGGCCTCTCCTCCTAAAGGCTCAGTGTATAGCTCCCACCCAGGGACCAGCCTTAGCTGTGCAGGGTTTCTGATTGGGGTCAACTTATCTCTTGCGTCAGGATGGTGGGTACACGTGATGTAGGAGTGAGCGAGCATGGATGTGAGTGCGGGTGTGTATAAGTAGATACGTGAGTGTAAGGATCATGTGAGAATGAATGTCCATGAATGTATATGGTGTGTACCTACATACGACTGTGTGTGTGTGTGTGCGTGTGCAAGGATATTGCTTTGACTTCTGATTTCCACACTTAACCGGGTTTCAGCTCAGCCCCACCCCTCTGAACCCTGGTTGCTTTGTCTGCAGATAAAGCTAAACTTTTGTACAAGACTGCTGTGGGGATTAAAAAAAATATTGTTTGCCAAGTGCCTAGCTCAGGTTCTGGCTCATTTCCCTCCCTGAGAAGTGTACATGTGTGTGCACGTACATGTGTGTGCATGTACGTATGTGGACATTCATGCGCACATGCTTGATTGTGCAGGTTAGTCCAGAGAACAGAGTAATTGCTCTAGATCACTCCTGACCTCTGGGTTTCTTGACTTCTGTCTTTGAGATACACAGCCACCAAAGAGAGGTAGAACAGGGCAGTCAGTCTCCAGCTATCTGCCTGGGCTCACGAGATCCTGAGGGCTCCCCACCGCCCCAGACTGCCTGTCACATGGGTGCAGTGGCCTGGAAAGGAGGATTGGTGCGGGCAGGAGACAGGCTTCCAAATCCTCTTAGGGCCCACCCCACCATCCGGCATATTAGAGACTAAAGAGATTCTTTTTCTTCTTAAAGGGTCAACTGCCCGGTTGGAATGGTGGCTGATCTGAGCACGAGACTCTGAGGCATCAGACCGGGGTTCAGGAGTAGACAGGGCCCTGCCCTCAGAGAGTTCCCAGCTCAATGGAGAAGTCTGGCAGGGTCAGTGACTTCCTGGGGTCTCTTCTCAGGGCAGGAAGGGATCATGCCCTGCCCCTGGATAAGGGGTGGGTGAGGAGGAAAGTTTTCTGTAAGGAAACTGACTTGAGGGCTTGGTAGAGGCTGGAGGTATTCCAGGTGAAAAAAATCAGAGTGGGCAAAAGCATGTGTGTGTGTGTGGTGTGTAGGGAAGACCAGGGAGAGGGTGGCATAGGGGCCCTGGAGAATATCAAGTCCATTTCCTTCACTTTCTTGGTCAGAAAACGAGCTAGAGAAGGAGAGGGATGTGCCTCTGGACAGGGTGAGGTCATGACTGATTCCAAGCATCAGTTCCTGGGTTCTGAAGCGGGATGTCAAACTGAGCTGCAGGGGCCCTCCCTTGCTGGTCTCATAGGGATCTTGGTGAGCTGGGCCTGAGACTTGGTGGTGATGTCTGCTTTCAGGCCAATGGGAGGGTCTGGAGCTGGACCTTGTGTTCCTGTCTAGAGGCCCCAGGCAAATCCAGAGCAGCCGGTAACACCTGTGCCTGACCTGCCAGGGCAGGTCCCAGTGCCAGACACTGGACACCCAGAGAAGATCAGCACTGGGTCACATACACTGGATGGACTTCCAACAGCCATGCCAGAGAAAGATCCAGCAATATAAACTAGAGAACATCACATCTGGACTCAAAATACTGAGAAAATATCCCAACACTTGTACTAGATGCATCTGGATAGGCTTCCATCATGAACCCAGAGCATCCCGAGTAGATGACTACATCTTGATCCAGAACCCCAATAAAGATCCCAATATCCAAGTTGAGACCACCCAGAAAGGGTCCCAACATCCAAACTCTGAACACTGAGAGAGGATTCCAGCACCTGGACCAGGTAAAACCTGGCTTGGCCTCCAGCTCAGACCCAGACCCAGACCGGGAACACCCTGATTGGATCCCCGCACCATGACCCCAGAGCTGGTTCCAACGTGGATCAGACTTACCCACGCATCTACCCCACCCCCTCCGTCCCCATCAATCCTGGGTTGAGCTCATCCTGAAAGATCTCCCAAGTTGCACGGCTTTTCCCAGGGAAATCGTTGAGCATGCGTCAGGATGCCCGGGTTTGGGGAAGGGGGTTAGAAGGCCGGCCCGCACCTATTGCGGGAAGGGGTGAGGCTTCAGCCTGGCGGGTGGGTGGGCTCGGTCAGTTGCCGGCGGGTAGGTAGAGTGGGAGCGGAGAGGGCAGTGTGCGGGCGGCCCCCTCCAGTTGGGGCGAAACCCGGCGGCCTGGAGACCCCGCGGTCCCGCGCTGCGCTCACCCAAACCGCCTTCGGGGCGCGGGGCGCTGGGCGCGGAGCCAGGAAATCCAGCGCCGGCCCTTGAAGCGGGCCCAAGTCGAGTGGGGGTGGGGTGGCCGCCGGCACCGTGGCAGCCGAGCAACGTGACGGCGGAGCCCCGCCGGGGCCTCGGGTCCCCAGCGGGACAAGGCGGCCTCTGTGCAGACGCAGCTGATCCCTGCTTTCGAGCTGCAAATCCCTTCCGGCTGACAGCCCGCGCCGGCTGGAGCCAGGCGGCGTGGGAACCCGGAGTGGGGCTGGGGGTGAGGTGGGGAGCCTTTGGGCAGGAGGCACCTATAAGGGACCATCTGCTCCCCAACAGGGGTTATTTCACCCCCTCGAGGTAGCAAGGGCTACCTGAGGCGAGAGAGGTTGAATCACTAGACCCCAGTCGCACAGCCCACCCCCTGGTTGAAACCAGGGTTCCATACTAGGCCCCATGATAAACTATATGTATATTGTTGAGGGCTGAGCGGCATTATGATTCCCATTTATAAATGAGGGAACTGAGGCTCAGAGCTTTGAAGCCACTGGCCGAGATTCTAAGACAGGCTGGGACTGGGGCCCAACTCTGCCAGCTTGGACCTGAGGCAGGATGGGCTTGGGGTCGCTGTACTGGACCCACCTGCCCCCAGCTAGTCATGGAATATCCAGGGGGAGGCTCTGGCAAGGATGTAAGTCACTGGGTACATCTGGTCAAGGAGCTGTGTTTCTGGGTTCTTGGGTGTGGTGGACCCAGTGAAAGTGTGGAGTTAATCTGTTGGAGGACAGATGTGGGGCTGGAGGTGGGGATACAGTGAGGAAGACCGGTGTGAGGCGTCAGGTGGGGTGGAGAGAAGATTGGAGAGAAAATGAACCAGCGGAGCAGGGCTGGGTGCCCCCCTGCTCTGCCTCTACCAGCAGGGGACAAAACTGGAATCTCAGAGGCTAGAGAAAGGGTCATAGAGGGGGTGGTGCTCCAGAACCAGCCTCACGCTGGCCTCTGGGAACAGGGTGGGGATTGTCCAGTGAATTCTTTGGAATGAAAAAGTGGCGCCTTCTCAGTGCCGAGGGAGCCTGGCTGGCTCCTGGGTTTTGTCTAGCTCCTTCCCGCCTCCCAGGATTGGGGCCGCTCAGGTTTTTTTTCTCCCCTTTCTTGACCTACGTTTGACCGAGACAGGCAGTACAGGGGCTGGTTCGGGGTGGGTGGGGGGGGATGACAGGGGCCTGGGTGGGTGGTGGTGTCCCCTGAGTGGGCACGTAAGCCTCTGGGTGTGAATGCGTCTGTGTTTGTGCCTAGGACGAGTATATCTCTGGAAAACAGCCTTACTTGTGTGTGCCTTTGCGAACTGGTCTACGTGCCTGGCAGGGTGGGCGCGGCGTATCTGCACGTGCGGTTTGTGTCTGGGCACCTTTCCTTCATCTGGATCTGCGTTATCTCTCTGGCCTGTGGTTTATGGCTGTATTGATACTGCTGAGTGTTTGTGTGTGTCTGGGTCTCTGCCTGCTTCCTGCCCCAGCAGAGCCCTGAAGGCCACTTTGCTGCCTGAGTGTGCAGAGGAATGTGGGGGGCAAGGGGAGAGAGGAGCACAGGTCCTGGGCTGCAGGCCTCCTGGTTGTGGAAAACTACTGAGGCTCCTGGGGGTTGGGCAGGCCAAGCCAGCCCGGAGCCAGGCTCTGCGGCTTTTGCCCTCCTCCATTCCTCCCACCCCTTTCTCTGCCGGCCTGGGGACCTGCTGAGATGGGTCCTCCAGCAAGTGGGGAGCGTGGCCTCCCTCCCACCGTTTGCCAGATGCCTAGACAGGCCTCTGCCCCTCCCTGGGCCTCAGCATCCCTGGGGGGAAAGAAGAGGGGGTAGGATTATAGGTTCTTTGAAGTCCTTCCCAGTCCTGACATTCTCTCCATTCTGTGAATGTTAAAGGGATGCAAAGAGAGAAATTTCACCTCCACTTCAGGGATCAGGAGAGAACACAGGGCCAGGGCTGCTAGAGCAAGAAAGGCTTTTAAACATGATCTGGTCCTACCCCTCCATTTCATGTACGGGAAAACTGGGGCCCAGAGTGAGACCTTCCAGCAGGACAAGGATCAGGTTTCCAGGTCTCTTGCTTCCCAGACACCAGCCTTTCCATCATGGCCGCTTTTGAGCCCAGCCTGCTCTGCATGGAGTATGCGGCATTTATGGTAGTCTTGGAGGAGGGGCTGAGCCACCAGGCACCAGGTGGCTGAGACATACAGTCAGAGGGCTGGGTGGGGGTATCTGTTGGGCACAGTGGGTGGTAGGACTGAAAAGGTGTCTGAGTTCTGCGGGAGGGTCCTCCGAGGCTGGGTAAAATGGTGTGGACTTTGCCCTATAGGTGTTTCTGCCGAAAAGGCAAATCGGCAGTGTGGAGAAGTGGTTAAGGGCTGATTACTCTGCGGTCAGATCAGATCATATGCATTCAAACCCTAGTTTCAAGACTTTAGTAACTGGGATTAAGAACATAACCAAGAGGGGGTTACTTAAATTCTCTGCATCTCACTTTTCTCATCTTTGAAAGGGAGATAATCATAGTACTTGCCTCAGAGGATTGTTGTGAGGAATACATGAGTGAGAATGTGGGTGAAGCCCTCTATGGCTGACACGCCAGAGGGCTGAGTAAGAGTTCTGATGAGGTAACCTGTATTTAGCGTAGGCTGGAGGGAGAGAGTGAAGGCAGGGGGACTCGTGGGGAGGGTGTGGATGTCGTGCGGACGAGAGCTGTGAAGGTCTGTGATGATATCCCCTGGGCGGGTCAGGGAAGGAGGCAGATGCTCAGAAGGTCTGGGGTATCGTGGGCAGGTGGACAAAACTCTCCCGCTGAGTGGTCATGGGATGGGAGCGGGAGGCTGACGTTGAGGATGGCTTTGCCAGTCGTTAAGAGAGGTGCTAGGGTCTGTGTTGGGGTTTGAGAGGAGGGATGGATTTGAGAAGTCCTTGTGAGATGACTGACCAGGATCTGGGGACAAGTCGTGGTGGCAGGGGAGAGGTGAGGCAAAGTCTGGCCTGAGCACTTGTGAGTGGACAACAGAGGGGGACTGGTGAGCTGTGAGAGGGGCCAGGAAGAGAAAAGGCTCAGCCCAGTAGGCTGAGTGTGGTGTGGGCCCCTGTTGGATTTGTTATCAGGCCTGGAGCTCAGGAGCCAGGCCTGGGCTGGAGATGGGAGTGGGAGACCTTGGATGGGCTCATGGTCCACAAGGCTGGCTAGAGATAGAGGGAAGAGCCTTGGGAGCCAGGAGCCCCTTCTGAGAAGCAGAGCCTTGGAGAAGCCACAGCCAGAGGACTGGGGAAACCCCAGCCAGACATGGTCTGAGGGGATGAGGGAAGAGTGTGCTTCAGGGAGGAGGGCCTAACCATGAGAGCCCCTTGCTGGGGAAACTGGGAGGAATTTGGAGACGGAGATAGAGCTAGAGAGAAAGTATGGGGTCATGGTCTTTGGCAATGAGGAGGCCACCAGTGATCTTTGTGGAGTTCAGGCTGGAGACCAGGAGCAAAACCCAAGTTGTCAGAAGGCAGAGGATTAATTAGTGGAATCTGTGGAGTGGAGACAGAGGTGTGGCGGCTGGGGGGGGGGGGGGGGGGGGGGGGGACAGGTTGCAACTGCCCAAAAGCGTGGCTGAGGAGAAGAGGGAACAACAGGTGGCTGCCAGACTGGAAGGTTCTGAGCCTCCAGGTGAAGAGGGGGAGCAGGAGTTATCCTCCCTACTTTTCAGGTGGAGAAACTGAGGCTTAGCAGGGGCCCAGCGTTTGTGCAAAGTAACGAGAAACGGATGACAGCCTGGGATTTCTGACTCTTAATGTGGTAGTTTGCTAAATGGACACTTGAAATAGCATAACACAAATACACACACACATTGTTTTCTGATCATAGATTATAACATGCTTGTTGGATACATCTGGAAGCACACACACACACACACACACACACACACACAAAGTGCAAAGGAAAAACTTAAAAATCTATCATTCCACCACCCAGAGATAAGCATTTTGACCACTGAGTGTTATGATCTTCCACTTTTTTCTCTGCTGATCCACATAAAGACATCCTGGGATCACGTACCCCCAGTTTTGTAGATCCCTTGTCTCGTCTAGCAATATGATTTTCCATAGTAATATGTATCCCTTGAGAATTTTTCTCTGTTCATGGTGTACTGAGGGAGATGAGACTCACAGACAGGATCCTACAGTGAGCAATCACGAACAGATAGATGAACGACGAGGCAGTCTTTTCGTGGTGTGTGGGGGTCATGGCTGCAATACCAGATAGGGAGCCCTGTGGGCTGTCTCACTGGGTCTGGGATTGGCCATGGGTTCACTATGTAGTCTCTTTGTCCTTTCTGGGCCTCAGACTCCCAGAATCTCGAAGAATAATAAATGGGTCCCTAAGGCCTGCTACTATCACTGTGGAATGGTTGAGAGACAGATGTAGAAAATGAAACTGCTGTTACCATCTTACTTCTCCAGGTCCTTAAGCACCTTTAGCCTCAGTTTCTTCATCTGAAAAATGGGAATTAATCTGGGAATCAATCGTCTGAAAAATGGGAATAACTCTGGTGAGAATCAAATTAGATTAACTATTACAAAGCCCAAGAATAACTAATACTTGGACAACGTTTTGCTGTTTACTTACATTATTTCACTGATCATTCCAGCAACCCGAGGAAGTAAGTACTATTTTTGTATCCCGTTTTGTTCACATGGGGAAACCATGGCTTGGAGAGGGGAGGTTACTTGTTCAAGGTCCTAGGAAGTAACTGGTAGAGTTGAGATTCAAGCACAGGTTTCTCTGTTACCAAAGCTATGAATCTTTGTACTCTATTGTTAGGACATTGGGTGTGCAGTCCTGACTGGCCAGAAGACGACTGGTCCATTGCACCTTTGGTTTAGTTGTTGTTGGCCCAGGCACTGCCATCTGTGGGGAGTCATCGCCCTCTGCTGTTCCAAATGTGACATGTCCCGGCGGAGGAGAATTCTCGATCTTGCCTGTCTCAGGAGCGAAGTAGGGTGGGAGGAGCTCCGAATAACCCAGACTCATCCTTTCAGAGTTTGGGGGTTCAGGGAGAGTTAATGCACTCCTCACCCAACAGCTCACTAGATGCAAAGTTGTGCCGCAGACAGCATTGGGTAGAAGCTTTGTAGAAGGAGGCACAACCTTTGCTGGCTTTTTGGCGGTAGCGCTTACCACACTTACAGTTTTGACTAGAACCGTGAGAAAAGAGGGCTGTGTAGGTGGTCCAGGCTGTGGTCCCAGCTGTCCTGCTACTCCAGCTATTGGACTAGCAAGTAGGGTGGTGCCCAAAGTGGAGAATGAGGACCTTGGAGTCTTTGGTAAGCTCCAATAAACAGTCTTGGGCAGACTTCTGGGTTTTAGAGCAGGAGCATGACTTCTGCAGCCGAGAAATATAGTCTATTTGAAAAATATTTCCTGGCCTGCTTCTAAGCCTTGGTAGAGACCAGATGCCCGACTACGTGACACCAAGAGACTATGTGATCATAGCTGCCGATCTTGAGCTGGTATGACTGGATCACTGCAGGTTCACTGAGTCATAAGACTGGGTGGGCACAGCAGCAATGCATTGTATGATGAAAGTAGTCATTCGAGGGTCATTTGAGGGTTATAAGAACAGGTGTGTCAGACTCCCATGTCATCTAATAATGCAACTCACGCATTGGTCGTGAGCATCACAAATTGGTCCCTATGACCAACTGAGGGAGAGTGAGCAGGGTGGGGCTTGGTTCACAGATGGTTCAGTGTGGTTTGCTGGTGCTAGAAGAGGACTGTTCCTGATGATAGACCCTATCAGGGATTGTCTTGAAAGACGAGAGTGATGGGAAACATCCCTAGTGAGTAGAGCTCAAAGCATTCTATTTGGTCATGGAGTCCCTATAGAGGGGAAAATGGCCCAAGATACCTACGCACATTGATTTCTGGGTCATGATACATGGCTCAGCCAATTGGTCATTGGCCAAGAAGGAACAAAGACTGGGCGTCTTGGGGAAGACTTATGTTTAATGGACTTGTGGGAGTGGGCACAAAACATGCAGATCTGTCTCCTACATTAATGTCTAGAAGAGAACATTCACTTAGGACACTTAACACACACACACACACACACACACACACACACACACACACTCAACCTTAGCCTCTCTCCTTGGCCATCCTAGAACTTGCCCAGTGAGTCCAAAGATGATGGCCATAATGTCATGGACACATGACAGTTCTGCATGGGCTCCACTACCCTGGCTCCCTGTCACAAGGGTGACTTGATGCTTGACCATCTAGCATCAGAAAACGATGCAGAGCCCTCGATGTGGTACTGTTCCTCAGAGAGACCTGCCAGCTACTTACTGGCTGGTGGACCACATTGGATGCTTTACACCTTGGAGGAGGCAGCATTTTATTCTTGCTAGAATTGATAATTTGATAGATTTTCATTCTCTGCATCATCTTCAATAGCACCATTATCTGAAGTCTTACAGAATGCCTGTCCGTTGTCATGGCATACCTCACAGATTGCCTCAAGTCAAGAGACCCATTATGGCAAAGAACATGAGAAAGTGAACTGACCGCTACATGACTCAATGGGTAATATAACCTTAGAAGTAGCCTGCTTGACCTAACAGTGCAAACTCAGCCAAAGCACCAGCTTGGGGACAGTACCTTACCAGGGGTGTGTGTGTGCGTGTGCCTTTCATTTGTTCTATTCTTTTTTTTTTTTTTTTTTTTGTAGCCACTGATTCCATAATTCTGGGATGAGGCTTGAGAGTCTGCATTTATTTTTTATTTTTAAATTTTTAAAAAAGATTTTAATTATTTATTTCACAGATGGAGAGAGACAGCAAGAGAGGGAACACAAGCAGGGGAACTAGGAGAGAGCTCCCTGCTGAGCAGAGAGCCCGATGTGGGGCTCTATCCCAAGACCCTGGGATCATGACCTGAGCCGAAGGCAGATGCTTAATGACTGAGCCACCCAGGCACCCCTCTATTCTTTTATGCTTGAGAAGTCTATCATATTCTAGAAGTTAGATAACTATCTACATTCTTTTGGTAAATGGTTATTTTATTTTTTTCATTTGATTTGAATCTATTATTTTGACATGTGGTATGAAATGTGGGTCCTAAAACCCTGTTATTTTATTTTTATTTCTTAAAGATTTTATTTCAGAAAGAAAGAGAGACAGAGAGCGCAACCATGAATGGGGTAGGGGTCGGTCAGAGGGAGAAGCGGACTCTCTGCTGAGCAGAGAGCCCAATGCTGGGATTGATCCCATGATCCTGGGATCATGACTTGAGCCAAAGATAGATGCTTAACCAACTGAGCCAGGTCAGGTTAATCAGGTTAATAATCAGGTGCCCCAGATTATTCTGTTTTTGTGGACTTACATGTTTTAATGTCTGATGAGGCACCCCCCCACACACACACCCACACACAAATGAAAGGGTTTGGAAGATTGCCACTTAAATGCATGTTCCCAAAGCCCTCTGCCCCACTCTGGAGCTTCCCAACAGCCAAAGTGAGCATAGAGTGGAACCTGGGGTATGTGTATAAGGCCACAGGTTTTCTGAGTCCTCTGGGGAGTGGCAATAAGATAAAAAGAGTTCTTTGTGAAAATGGAGAAGGAAAAAAATGATGAATAGCAAAGGAAAAGGCATCCCTTTCTTCAAATTCTGGTATGGAGATCCAAGGTTTTGTTTTGTGGATTGTTTTTTGTTTTTTAAATAAGTTTTGTTTTTAAGATTTTATTTATTTGACAGACAGAGATCACAAGTAGGCAGAGAGACAGGCAGACAGAGAGAAGCAGGCTCCCTGCTGAGCAGAGAGCCCAATGCAGGGCTTTATCCCAGAACCTTGAGGTCATGACCTGAGCCAAAGGCAGAGGCTTTAACCCACTGAGCCACCCAGGTGCCCCATGACCCAAGGTTTTTTGATTCCAGCTTACTAACGCTGGCAACTCCTTCAAAGAGAGAGAACACATAAGCCCCCTTGCCATATGCTGTCATTGGAGGGACTGACCTTGCTGGCAATCTTGGAAGGTGGGTGATGCCTGTAAGTTTAGCTAAAAGATGAATACCAACCTCAACTTAAACCTGAAAGGCCAGGGCGCCTGGGTGGCTCAGTGGGTTGAGCCACTGCCTTCGGCTCCAGGACAAAAACTTTCATTATTTTCACCTTCTGCTGATTGAAACTGCATAGGGGTCCCCAGCTCACACACCAACTGCAGTCCATTTAAGAGGAAAGTATCTTAAAGGAGAGGGATGAAGCTGGACAGTTGTAACAGTTGGGTACTCTCAAAGCTAAGCGGCAATGAAAAAGAGAACCATAACAAAGACCCAAAAAGACCTCCAAAGGTGATGCAACTGAACTTTCCAAAACTGCAGGACGTGATTTCTGAATTTAGAGACTTGGTAGATTGGTTTAAAAGTATGGTTGGAGCTTAGTGAATTACCATTCTGATTGCTTAAAAAAAATCTTATAACCCAGAGTAAAAATACAAAAGAAATAGAACCTTTGAGTGGGGCAAGAAAGGAATTGACTCAAATGATAGATCTAGGAGGCTGAGCGTGCTAATAATAGGAATTACAGAGGGTAAAAAAGGAAAATAAATGGAGAAGTAATAATTAAAGCATGAATAGAAAAATGCAACTCTGTCTAGTTGGATGTGAGCTAAATTTACCATCGAAAAACCCACACTCATTCCAGTTCCTTGGCCTACATGTAACAAACACACATGAGTATATATAATTAAAAGAAAAGAAAAAAAAGAGGGGTTGATGAAAACCTCCCGGAGCAAAAGAAAGATGAGTGTGCACATTGAAAGAGCTCAGATAATCTCAGGAATGATTGATTGATTGATTGATTAATTTGACAGAGAGAGAGATCACAAGTAGGCAGAGAGGCAGGCAGAGAGAGAGGGGGAGGCAGCCTCCCCACTGAGCAGAGTGCCTGATGTGGGCTCAATCCCAGGACTCTGAGATCATGCATGACCGGAGCGGAAGTCAGAGGCTTAACCCACTGAGCCACCCAGATGCCCCAGGAATGATTTTTTTTTGAAAAAGGCAAAAAGTCAAAATTCCGTGGAAATTTCTAAACTTCAAGGATAAGGAGAAAAATCTTATGAACTTCTCTTATAAAGACAATAGGTTACCTACGGAGGGAAAAAAAGAATCTAACACTGGCTGTTTCATTGACAACAACAAAGGATAAAAGATAGTTGAGCAATATGGGCAGAGGGAAACGGGTTGTGTGATTCAGTAATCCTTAATCTAGAAAGGACACAATTCATCTGACGGGACAAAAGAAAAAAGTATGAAGATTAAGAGAAACTACCACACGTGGAAAATATTTGAGAAAAATGTTTGTCTGAGAAAAATTTTGAGAAATATCTGAGAAATATATCTGAGAAATATCTGAGAAAAATATTTTATCAAATTGAAAATTGAATTAGAATAGAAATTCTCAAGAGTAGAGAAGCTGGATAGTACAGAAGATGGGGGTGAGCAACAAATCTGACAACATATTAATTGAAATTAAATGGATGAGCGGAGCCTGGGTAGCTCAGTCGGTTAAGCGGCTGCCTTCGGCTCAGGTCATGATCCTGGGGTCCTGGGATCAAGCCCCGCATCAGGCTCCCTGCTCAGCAAGGAGCCTGCTTCTCCCTCTACCTCTACCCACCACTCACCTTGCTTGTGTTTTCCCTCTCTCTGTCAAATAAAAAAAAAAAAAAAATCTAAAAAAAAAAAAAAGAAATTAAATGGATGTTATAAAATGCCTGGAAATCTATAATATTACTTGTAAAGGATTCTTGGAACAAAAAAGACGTGATTAGGCAAAATCTAATAATAGACTGTATTCTTAGAAATCGTGTTGCTATTTTGTGATTCTGTTTATGATTAGATAAGAATGCATATAAAATGTATGTAACCAGATATGAGGATGAATGTGAGATGGCAAGACCTGCAGTAAAAGCAAATATCTTTGGAGGACGTCTGGCTGGCTCAGTTGGAAGAGCATGAGACTCTTGATCTTGGGGTTATAAGTTCGAAACCCACATTGGATGTAGAGATTACTGAAATAAATAAATAAATTAATAAATAAACCTAAAAAAAAGCAGCAAATGTCTTTGTATAAAAGTCAAATATAGAAGAAGCAGACAGAAGATAAAGGAATAGAGGACTTCACAATCACCCAACTGGATGAAACAGGCATAGACTCTACCCAATGAGAATACCTTCTAGGGTATTTTTCTCAAGAATATTCTCATACAAATTCTTCTCAAGCATACATGGGGCTATTTTCCAGGACAGACCATGGTGTTGGGCCACAGATTGAGTCTCAGCGGATTTTAAGAGATATCATAGAAAGTATCTTCTCTGACCATGACAGAATGAGGTTAGAAATCAATAACCAGGGGCACCTGGGTGGCTCAGTGGGTTAAAACCTCTGCCTTCGGCTCAGGTCATGATCCCAGGGTCCTGGGATCAAGCCTGGTATCAGGCTCCCTGCTCAGCGGGAAGCCTGCTTCTCACTCTCCCACTTCCCCTGCTTGTGTTCCCGCTCTCGCTGTCTCTCTCTCTGTCAAATAAATAAATAAAATCTTTAAAAAATTAAATAAATAAATAAACTGAAAGTGGGGACTTTGCCACTGATACTAGAGAAACAAAAAACGATAAAGGGAGAGAAAAAAAATGCATTGTATGACTTCTATCCGGAAATGTTTGCATGAACAATTTAATCCTGACAAGCTAACTGATCTTAGATTATCAGTGTCAATATTTAGTATAAAATGTTTATACTTGGGAATTCTACCAAAAAGGGCGTGCCTCTAGGCATTAGAAATAAACAAGGTGCCTGCAAATGTGACTGGTTTTCTTTTTTGGTTTCGTTTTTTTTTTTTTTTTTGCTACAACTGGAACTAAAAAATTTTTCTCTTAACTTAGTTTTGGTTCAATTTTGGATTTACAAATTTTGGAAAAGTTAGAACAGGGTTGCAGCAATAATATAACGAACCGACTGTTAACACTTTGGCATTTCTCTATGCACATGTATAATTTTTCTGAATTTTCAAGAGTAAGTTGTACACACAATGCCCCTTTACTCCTAAATATTTCCATGAATATATCCCCCAGAAAAGACCATTTCCTTAAGAACCTCATCATAATGATCAAAACCAGGAAATTAACAATGACATAGTATTATTTTCTAATTTATAGGCCTTATTCAGAGTTTGCCAATTGTTCCTGTAGAGTTCTTTATAGCAACAGAAAATCTTTGGTCAGGCATAGGTTCCAGTTATCTCTTTAGTTTCCTTTGACAGGAAGAGTTCTTCAGTCTTCAAGACTTTGAATTTTTTTTTTTTTTAATTTATTTGTCAGAGAGAGAGAGAGCGAGAGCGAGCACAGGCAGACAGAGTGGAAGGCAGAGTCAGAGGGAGAAGCAGGCTCCCTGCGGAGCAAGGAGCCCGATGTGGGACTCGATCTCAGGACGCTGGGATCATGACCTGAGCCGAAGGCAGCTGCTTAACCAACTGCTTAACCACCCAGATTTATTACAGATTTTAATTATTTATTTGACAGAGAGAGAGCAGACCGACAGGCAGGCAGTGGCAGGCAGACGGAGAGGGGGAAGCAGACTCCCTGCTGAGCAGAGAGCCTGATGTGGGGCTTGATCCCAGGACCCTGAGATCATGACCTGATCCGAAGGCAGAGGCTTAACCCACTGAGCCACCCTGGCGCCCCATGACTTGGAAATTTTTTGAAGGTACAGTTGTATGTAACACTTGTTACATCTGCTCCTGTAACAAATGATCACAAACTTAGTGGCTTAGAACAACACAAATTTATTACAGCTGGAGGTGAGAAGTACAAGGTGGGCTTCGTGGGACTAAAACTAGGGTGTTGGCAAGTCTGTATTCTGCCTGGAGGCTCTAGAGGATAATCATTTCCTTGCCTTTTCTGGCTTCTAGGAGTTGCCTGCATTCGTTGACCCGAAGCTTCATTGCTCCATTGTCAGAGCCAGCAGTGTTGACAGACCTTCTTAGGTTGTCAAGAACCATCTATCTGGTTCGGCTTCCTGCCTTCTTCCACTCATAAGGAGCCTTGTGAATACATTCCGCCCCCGTGGGATAATTCAGGATAATCTCCCCATCTCAAAGTCAGCTGATTAGCAACCTTAATTGCCTTTGCCATGTATCCCAACATAGTCACAGGTCCTGGGGCTTATGGTTGGATATCATCTGCCTCCCACAATAGGCCAGTTATTTTCAAGAATGCCCCTTAATTATTTTCTAGAATGCCCCTTGATTTGTCTGATGTTTCCTCACGTTTGGACAAGCTTTGGCCCTTTGGGAAGAAATAACCCCAGATGAATTTCAAGTCAATCCATCTCGTATCTGGAAACCTTGCTGAATACTTTGTATTGGTTTTAGTCCCTTGATTATTTTGGATTTTCTGTGTTTGTTGCATATTACTTGCAGATAGTCACAGTATATTTTTTCTCTTCTCACTTCTATACTTACTTTTCTCATTATATTGCCTGGGACACCCAGTATTGTGTTAAACAGTAACTGGGATAGCAGGCATCTCTTTCTTATTCTTGATCTTACTGGGAAGACATCTAATATCCTATGCTGAGTTCAATATTTGTTATAGGTTTTTATTTACAGATTTCATCAAATTAAAAAAAGTCCCTTCCATTTCTAACATTCTCAGAGATCTTTTCATTAAAGGTTTTGAAATTTGTAGGGTTTATCCCCTCCTCTCTGAAATACATGTGTCTTACCAAGGCATTCAGGGTTCTTGTCAGTTTCTGCTCATTAAGTACTATTAACATGATATCATCAATGTAATGCTCTGTGGGATGGTCAACCAGTCCAGGACCCTTTGTTTTTTTGTTTTTAAAGATTTTTATTATTTATTTGAGAGAGAGAGATGCAGCGTGAGCTGGGGGAGAGATAGAGGGAGAAGCAGACTCTCTGCTGAACAGGGAGCCCTATGCAGGGCTCCATCATGGGACCCTGGGATCATGACCTGAGCTGAAGGCAGATGATTAACCAGTTGAGCTACCCAGGCACCTCCAGATTCTTGCTATCTCCAAATATAGCCCAAGAGGTGGTCTTCTGTACTCCTGAGCCATTATATGCTCATTCCCATCTTGGGGAATTATTGCAAGAGTTAAATTTAGGGGTGCCTGGGTGGCTCAGTGGGTTAAAGCCTCTGCCTTTGGCTCCGGTCATGATCCCAGGGTCCTGGGATCAAGCCCTGAATCTATGCTCTCTGCCCCTCGGGGAGCCTGCTTCCTCCTTTCTCTCTCTGCCTACTTGTGATCTCTGTCTGTCAAAAAAAAAAAAAAAAAGAGTTAAATTTAAATGAGACACAGATACTAAACCTTTGTTTAAATCAGAAATCTGGTAGTGTCATTTAAGCATTCTTCCTCTATACACGTATGAGAAGAGAAAAATGCCAATGATCCCCTTCTGGTTTAATCCAAAAAAGTCACAAATATTTACATCTTCCATAAAATAGAGATGCCAACAATTATTAAGGAAGACATCCAATCATTAAAAGTCTTTTAGAGCTTATGAATTATCCTCATAAGACACACCAGCAATTTGAGAAGCCCCAATGCTTTTTTTTTTTAAAGGTTTTATTTATTTCTTTGAGAGAGAGCATGTTAAAGAGAGAGCAACAAGTGGGGGAGGGGCAGAGGGAGAAGCAGACTCCTTGCCGAGCTGGGAGTCCGAGGCAGGGCTTGATCCCAAGCCCCTTGGATCACAATCTGAGCTGAAGGCAGACGCTTAGTGACTGAGCCGCCGAGGCTCCCCAGCCCAGTGTTTCAAAGGGCTGTCTTGTTAAAGGGACACCTGACTGGCTCAGTTGGAGGAGAATGTGACCCTTGATCACAGGGTCATGAATTCAAGCCCCATGCTGGGTATAGAGATTACTTAGATAAATAAATATTTTAAAGATGAAGGGCAATCATGTTAGAAAGAATATTTGCAGGAACAGTTGTATGGTGCACGAAAGTATTTGCATATCTGCAGCTGTGAAGAAGAAAGGAACGTTTTTTCTTCTTACCTACAAAAGTTTCTTTCACCAGCAGGTAGAAAAATCCAGTTTGAAGGCTTACGCATTGAAATTTCATTAATTGGCAATGAAAAAAAAAAATGAAACATCAGAGATACAAAACTTACCTCATGGGATGGAAAAAGACATATTAATAAGTAGAATGTGGGACATACAATCATTGGCATCTATTAAGTTGATCCACATAAAACTGCTATTTTGCAGTTTCATAATGGCCAACCTAATGCACCCTGAGATATAACTTGTCTGTCAATCCTACTGCACTGTGAGCCCTTGGAAGGCAGGAACTATATCTTTTTCATCCTTTAAGCACCTAGCAAATCTGGCACATAGTAGGTGATCAATAAATGTCAGATTTTGGTTCTTTGGTTCCTTCCTTTAATAAATGAATCTGTTGAGGACATCCTTGCTGTGTTTCCATTTATTTCTAAAGCCAAATTGGTTTTCCAGTAAACAAGCCAGCACAGCCTTTCAGATTCTCTTCTTTGACTCTCTTCCCGGAGTGAGCCATTGGCAGAAGCTCAGTTGCTACTTTCCAGTCCTGAATCATCATCAAAAATTGCTGTTCATTTAAGAAACAGATGTTTGTTTTATGCTTTACTAGAACTGAGCTCCTGGGAGAATTGCACTTTTAAATGATTAAACCTCTACTTTATTGTTGATACTCTCTCTTCTGATTCTGCCGATCTCCAAATTGAAGGACCTAGGGAAGCCTGATGTAGCCTCTCTCTACGCCTTGGGAGTTTAGGGAGGGCAGGACTCCAGTTCAGAGAGGTGACCAATGCCCTGGAAAGTACACTGTGCTTGGTTGGACTCAGGAGGGGCTTCTCCTCTGTGTTTTATCATTGGTTGGCTGGGCGACTTTGGGCAAGTCAGCAAAGCCATCTTGCTTATTCCTCAGCCAATAAAAAATAATGGTCGTTGGTGAAAAATGCTCTACCAAGTGAGAGATTTAGTAGTACTAGCGGTAGGACAAAAAGGAATTTGGTTTCTATTCAAATCAGACTTAAGTAGATAAAGGTAGATAAAGGAGTTTAAGAGGGGCTCTAAGGGTGCAAAAGAATGAAATAGATGCATGCTCTCCCTTTGGGTTTAGCTTTGATGCTAACCATCCTAGCACCTCTTTGCTCCTCCATCCTTTAGTTACCCGTGGACAAAATGGGGATGATAAGAGCCTTACAGTCCCGCTGGGAAAATCTTCACTAGAGATTTGTGCCCTAATGCTATTAGGCATCTTACTGTCTGCAAAGAATTAACGTCTTTACTAGGCATCTAGAACGATCTTTGCTAGGTGTCATCCTTGAGGGAATTGTGAAAAGAGTCACGGAAATCATTTTCTGAAAGACGTGAGGTTCCGCGGAACTCTAGCTCAGAAAGGAGCATATGAAGGGTCTTAGTGTTCCGTAAAACCCAATAGAAACGGTGATAGGGGTGGGAGGGATGCAATGGCTGGGTGATGGCCATTGGGAAGGGTATATGCTATGGTGAGTGCTGTGAATTGTGTAAGACTGATGATTCACAGACTGGTAGCCCTGAAACAAATAATACATTGTATGTTAATTAAAAGAAAAATAAACGAAGGGGTTGGGAAATGATCACAATCACCTCTATTCTTTAATGGGTAAGAGAGGATTAGCCTTTGGATGTTGATAATAGAAAAAAATAGATATATACAAAAAAAAATTTTTTTAAGAGAAAAGAAAAGAAAGAAGTAGGAGGTAATTATAATAAAGTTATTGGAATGCTGATGAGTGGGGCTGGGCAGGATAAGTCTAGTTGCTGCGACAGGTTGGCTGCTTGGGCCTTAGGGAAAGAGTGGTCCAGTGGTCCAGCTCTGGTGCCCGTGGGCCCTGACGACAGGACGCACGTTAAGTTTGGGGGATGGGGCGGGGTGGGGAGATGCTAACAGGTCCACCTCTCAGCATCCTGGTGTCACCTCGGCGGCTCTGATCTCCAGCGCGGTGTCCCCCGGGGAGTCCGCAAAAGGGCCAGTCTTTCATCAGAGACCGCGGTAAAGACTACAACTCCCAGTTTGCCGAACGGCTCCTCGGGGCGAGAGCTCACTGGCCAATCCCCGAGGAGGAGTGAGCGAGGCCAGCAGGTGGCTGGCTGCTGGGGTCCAGCGCCCGAAGGGCAGCGGGCGCGTCGCTGGAGCTGAGTGCAGAGTGCCAAGAATATTTTTGGTAAGGACTTGGAGAGATGGCAATATGTGACTATATTTTCTAAAGCTATAAACTCTGTATAAATGTAAGATGATATTGTTATGATTATTATTTTGAGGATGTTATTACTTGATTTTCTTTTGCTACCCTGAGGTGACAACTGGGTCTTTGAGTCATTGCACAAATCACTGATATTTAATGATATGAGTGTTTCTCTTTTCTAGGGAGAATGGAAGTATATGCCTCTGGCTTAAAGGCAGCTTTATAGGGATATGGTGCCTGAGAATTATGGGAACATAGTCTCTCTTTGTAAGAATTCATTTCCCCCTCTAACTAGGAAATGTAAGAGGTTTCTTTGGTTTTGTTTTGTTGTTGTTGTTTTTTTGGTAAGAGTTTATTTTTTTATTTGAGAGAGAAAGTGAGCAAGAGTGAGAAAGAGAGAGAGAACACAAACCGGGGGAGAGGGAGAGGGAAAAGCAGAGGGAGAAGCAGGGAGCCCTATGCAGGGTTGGATCCCAGAACCCCCAAGATCATGACCCGAGCCAAAGGCAGCCAGGCACCCAGGAACTGTAAGAGTTCTTATAAGTAGAATTCCATGAGACTGGGCTTATCAGTCCTTTG
The DNA here is from genome assembly GCF_022355385.1 of Mustela nigripes. Lineage (NCBI taxonomy): Eukaryota > Metazoa > Chordata > Mammalia > Carnivora > Mustelidae > Mustela > Mustela nigripes. Next base: position 33,082,836 of record NC_081570.1, read on the forward strand.
GAGCCATAGAATGTGATATGAGAGAGGACATTCCAACCCTGTGTCTGACAGGAGGGTTTTAGTATCTTTTATTTTTTTATTTTTATTATCGGCATAACAGTATTCCTTGTTTTTGCACCATCTTTTTTTTTTTTTTTAAGATTTTATTCATATATTTGACAGACAGAGATCACAGGTAGGCAGAGAGGCAGGCAGAGAAGCAGGCTCCCTGCTGAGCGGAGAGCCCGATGCGGGGCTCGATCCCAGGACCCCGGGATCACGACCTGAGCGGAAGGCAGAGAGGCTTTAACTCACTGAGCCACCCAGGTGCCCCAAGAGTTTGAATATCTTATTGGACTTGTAATTTGCTTTTCCTCTGAAGACCTTACTAGAAAGGCAGAGAGAAAACCATCATCTAAAAGGCAAATTATTTTTCACTCATCTGCTCTCAAGACCCATCATTTTTCTTGTGCTGCCCCGCCATTATTAAAGTCCTTTGTGCCAGGAGCAGATGATTTATATCATACTTGCTTTTCATAACAAGAATAGGCTAATGTTAGACTATTGTTTAAATTAGACTGAGGTCTTTTTAAAACTTGGCTGTGGCCATTTATTTAAATTGGCAAATGGTGTCCTTTTATAAGAGAATTACAAACAGTACCTTGATTGATGAGTTGGCTAATGATCCTGCCTGCCTGAGACATCCATCAGCTGAACTGTGTAAGAATAAATGCAAAGACACACCAAACGTGCTTCTACATAAAACCTTTTAGTGCTGGAAAGGCCAGGGCAGAGAACTCACTCAGAGGTCAGGGGGTTTCTTTAAGTGACTTCTTCGAAGGGCTTGCTTTGAGTAGCTTTGTTGCCTCTCTTTAATTGGGAGAATTTCGGTCAGGGTGGGAATTAATTTAGTCTGAAAGTTTTCCACCTATTACCTTTTCTTTTAGTGTAATTAGTTTGGTTCAATTTGGCTTTTTAAAAAGGTTTTATTTTTTATTTATTTGAGAGAGAGAGCGAGCAAGTGAGAGGGCGAGCATGAGTGGCGGAGGGCAGGGAGCGGGAAACAGAGGGAGGAGAAGCAGGCTTCCTGCTGAGCTGGAGCTGACCTGAGCTGAAGGCAGATGCTTAACCCACTGAGTCACCCAGGCTCCCCTTAACTTGAACATTCTTGAGAGGTACTAATAAATGTACTCTGATGGCTTGTATCTGGGTAGGCAAGCATTTGGGATTGCTCCCAAACCATGGTTTTATTATTTTTATTTTAAAATTTTTATTGATTTGAAAGATTTTATTTTATTTATTTTTAAAAAATATTTTTTAAAAATTTATTTGACAGAGAGAGAGGTCAGAAGGAGGAAGACAGAGAGAGAGAGGGGGAAGCAGGCTCCCTGCTGAGCAGAGAGCCTGATGCAGGGCTCAATTCCAGGACCCTGAGATCATGACCTGAGCTGAAGACAGAGGCTTTAACCCACAGAGCAACCCAGGCGCCCCAAAAGATTTTATTCTTAAGTAATCTTTACACCCAATATGGGGCTTGAACTCACAACCCCATGATTAAGAGTCCCATGCTCTGGTTGAGCCAGCCAGACGCCCCCCAAAACATGGCTTAAGTAACTTCCAGTTTGGCTTATTTGTTTTTGCTTTGTTTTATTTTGCTTTTATACTTAATCCTGTTGAGACTCTGGGACTTCCTTCGGTTGGGTCAAGAACAACTTGTTTGTTTTGTTTTGTTTTTCTTACAAATCTAAAGGATACCTCTCCAAATGATATCCATCCATCTTTCCATTCATCCAACAAACATTTATTGGACACCCACTGTTCAGTGGATTACTGTGAACAGGTTGCTGTGCTAATGGAACTGCAGCTGGGGTTCTTTGTAGATATTATAGGAACATACTTCTCAAATTTGGTGCCATCGAAACTTCAAAGACATGGGGCCATGTGCCATGGTCCACCTTCCCGTTAAGCAAAACAGGTTTATTTTATTTATTTATTTATTTATTTTAAACAAAGCTGTATTGAAGAGCAATGTTGATTTTTTTTTTAAGATTATTTATTTATTTATTTGACAGAGAGAGATCACAAGTAGGCAGAGAGGCAGGCAGAGAAAGAGAGAGAGGAGGAAGCAGGCTCCCCACTGAGCAGAGAGCCCGATGTGGGACTCGATCCCAGGACCCTGAGATCATGACCTGAGACGAAGGCAGCGGCTTAACCCACTGAGCCACCCAGGCGCCCCGCAAAACAGATTTATTGAGGTAGATTTCAAACTTCGCACAAAATCCTGAGATAAAATAAAGAGTTTTATGAGTGTTTTGTTGTTTATAATAAGGGGCCTTCATCTTGTTCTCCAGACTCCATCTCTTTGTAGGAGTACATGGACATGGACATTTTACAGGTATTTCAATGGAAAATTTCGAGAAGCACAAAGTCATGAGGTGGGCTTGGGGAAGTGACAAGGGGAGGGACAGAGAGAAGGAGAGAGTGAGAGAGAGGGTTGTTTTTTTTTTTTAAGATTTTATTTATTTATTTGACAGAGAGAGATCACAAGTAGGCAGAGGGGCAGGCAGAGAGAGAGAGGAGGAAGCAGGCTCCCTGCCGAGCAGAAAGCCCCATGTGGGACTCGATCCCATCACCCTGAGATCATGACCTGAGCTGAAGGCAGCGGCCTAACCCACTGAGCCACCCAGGCGCCCCGAGAGGGTTGATTTTTTTCAGGTAATCTTATTTTAACTTCTTACCCTCTTTGAATGTCACATTAACAGGCCTTCAAAACCTCCAATCTAATGCTACTCTTTGGCTGGAATAAGGGGAAGACTTATGGCTCTTGGGTTCCCAGGATTCCCCAGAGAGGAGATGCCAAACAAGACACACAGGTGAGGGCCCGTCAGCGTAATTCCATTCAAGGTGTGAAGTCTTGAGACTTTAACTCAGCTTATAAACATTCAGATGGAAACTAATAGTCATCTAGTTCTGTGATCCAGGATCTTAGGCTACTTCTGTAATGTGTGATGAGTTTAGTTTTAGAGTTTTTGTTATCTTTTTCTTCCTTTCTTTTCTTTCTTTCTTTCTTTTTTTTTTTTTTAAGATTTTATCCACCCATTTGACAGAGGGGAGAGAGCGCAAGCAGGGGGAGCAGCAGAGGGAGAGGGAGAAGCAGCTTCCCCGCTGAGCAGAGAGCCCAAAGCGAGGCTCAATCCCGGGACCTTGGGATCAGGACCTGAGCTGAAGGCAGGCATTTAACTGACTGAGCCACGCAGGCGCCCCTTGTTTTTGTGTCTTTTGATTGCTGTGCTGTCGTTACTTCATGCCAATAGATTGTAAGATAAGCAAATGATTTTCTATTTGAATGATATACAAAATGCATTTTTCCCACTTAGAACTTTATAGGGAAACTTGGCCACAGACAAAGAAGGTGGGACCCCAGCCTGGGTTTCAACGCCTTGGCCTCACTTCTGATAATCCATGGTATGAAGTATCTGGTCCGTGTTTGGGATGTGTCTAGGCTCCTGTTCCCCAGTCAGCTCCAGAAGCTGACTTTCTCTGGCATCTGAAGTTTCAGTAAGAGGCAGCCAGGGAAGCTGGTTGACTGAGACTGGATGTGTTTGTTGCAGTAATAAAAAATGTTTATGTAGATAGTGTGATTTCAGATTTTTTTTTTTTTTTTTTTTTTGGCTGCTTAGAGGGGTAAGCAAGTTTGATAACCTTTGGTGTGTTCAGCTGACAAAAGTTTGGAGGGATCTGTGTTATTCCATCTGTTTTTTTTTTTTTTTTAAGTTCTTGGCAGTCTGTGTATCTAAAAATTTCCTTCCTTATGGTCTTGATTTAGAAAGCAAATATGTCTGAGAAAATGTGTTTAATAATTTCAGTTTTTACATAGCAATGCATCACATCCTGTTGTAGGTGCTGGGCATATAATGGTGAGAAAAGCAATATGGCGCCTGCCTTCATAGAGCTTTGAGTTTTCTGAGGGGAGATAGACATTAATTGAAGATTTACATCAGAAAAAAGTCCTAATGTCTAAGGGAGAGTATTTCATCTAAGACTAAGTAATAGTCATTTGAATTGCTTCACATGATCTTTTGTCTCAGCATATCCCTGATCTGTGGCTCTAACACCAGAGCTCTGAGAAAATTATTTATGTCATAACCCTTGTCTTTCCTCAGATTTGGGAATCCTATATTCAAAAGCTATGTTGTTCTCCAGGCTAGAACAACAAGGGGGAGAATGCTGAGTCTTGAGAGACGTGACCTTGAGGAAAATGCACCAAGGTAAGTGTTTTGAGAACAAGCACTGGGGAGAATAGACTAACATTTCTTATTTGTAAGATGTGGTACATGAGGGCACTTTTCCAGCAGCCTTCTATATGGATAATTAAATTAATTAAAAGCCCGCAATGGGGGCACCTGGGTGGCTCAGTGGGTTGGGCTTCTGCCTTCGGCTCAGGTCATGATCTCAGGGTCCTGGGATCGAGCCCCACATCGGGCTCTCTGCTCAGCGGGCAGCCTGCTTCCCCTTCTCCCTCTGCCTGCCTCTCTGCCTACTTGTGATCTCTCTCTTTCTGTGTCAAATAAATAAATAAAATCTTTTATAAAAAAAAAAAAAAGCCCGCAATGGGCCTTGGGGTTTTCTAATTATGATTTGTACATGTAGCATGACTTAGGAGAATGGTGTCAATGTTTGCTTCTTGGATATTTTAGAGTAAAATTTTGGTGAACTAGGAAGAGAGCTCTGAAGCAGAGTGCTACTTAAAAACATAGGTCCCAGTGCCAGATGCCTGGATTTGAATCTTAGCTTCACTGAGAAACTCTGTGGTCCCTGGCAAGCTACTTAACTTCTCTGTGCTTCAGTTCATTTGTAGAACAAAGGTGACAGTGGTGCCTATGCCATAGGATTATTGTACGAATTAAATATGGTACCCATTTTAATGATTTTCTTTTGGATGCACATTTTTCCATGTTTTTATACCTTTGAAAATGCAATGGTTCTTTTTTAAATTTTATTTTTTTAAGATTTATTTATTTATTTGAGAGAGGGAGAGAATGAGCGGTGGGAAGGGGCAGAGGGAGAGAGAGGGAGAAGCAGACTTCCTGCTGAGCAGGGAGCCCAATGCAAGGCTGATCCCAGGACCCAGAGATCATGACCCGAGCCAAAGGCAGATACTTAAGAGACCTAGCCACCCAGGCACCCTGAAAATGGAATATTTCTTGAAGCGGATGGCAGACAGCTTACAATCTTTGATGGCTAGGTGGCAATAGGGATAAAATCATTATCTGTGTGTTTGCAAATATCAAAAACTTAAACATCAAACTTTTCAGAACGGGAGTCAGTGGGTTGGAAGATGATCTTGGAGATAATAGTGGGGGGTCATTTTAGCTCCCAGGAAGGAAATGGTTGAGGGGAGGGGTGGGGAAGATAGTAAATGAAATGTACTCAGCAGTGTTCCTGCTGGGGGAGCCATGGTAACCCAGCACCAAATGGCTTTTAGTTCACAAGGCACCATTTAAGACATGCTGTAGCCTAATGCTCATAATTGTACAGAAGGCAATACATTGTAAATTGTCTGTAAATATGTAAACTGACAACTCTGAGTCAAAATTTAATTCGGAAAAGTCCAACTGAATATAAAGAAGTTTTAGGACTACTTTTACATGTTTATTTCACTTATTTACATCACCAACTTGATTTCCTTTTAATATAGACACAGCAATAATAAAGATTAAAAATATAAAAAAGCTCTTTCCATATTTATTCAATAAAAATTCAATGTAATAAGAAAGCATTGTATTATATTTTAAATGGCGGAGTTTTTTCTCTCTTAGCGGTACATAAAATAATGATGCATCTTAAAATTGATGATGTCTTAGATTTGATGAAATGCAGCAATATAAATAGAGCATTTAGAAAAGCGTTGGTGCCTAGTAAATACTACATAAATGAGATATCGTTATTACTGCATTTTATTTTATTTTGGTTTTATTTAAATTCAAGTTAGTTACCATATAATGTATTATTACTTTCAGGGTAGAATTTATTGATTCGTCAGTTGCATAGAACACCCAGTGCTCATTACATCAAGTGCCTTCCTTAATGCCCATCCCACTTATCCGACCCCCCCCCCAACCTCCCTCTGCTATTATTGCATTTCGGTTCTGCTTCTGGAGGACAGGGGAGAGAGCTTCTATTTTTGGAGGGGGTCAGCTAAGTACAGACACACCTGCTATCATGCTATACCGACAAATCACACTGTATATAAAATCAGGCACCGAGAATAACAATTTATGTGGGAAAAATTATGTATGGACCCGTGTGACATCTGTGTAATAACAACACCCTCACCCTTATGTGAGTCACAGGATAGCTAGTTTGTGCCATAGGAACAGTCTTGGAGTGGAACAGACTCAACTGTACATTTTATCCTGCAACCTTGCCCAGTAGGTGCAATTCAGGTTTTATAGATAAGAAAATGAGTTGAGGATCAGAAACTTGCTTTGGGTCATATGGTTGTGAGTGATGATGATGGTGGTAGGAATCAAATCTCGGTCTTCCTAGCTCCAGAGCCCCTACTTTTCACAAGTCCCACTTCAGCCAGATTCCCCCATTCCTTTCATCGTTTTTCCCATCCCAGAATAATGATACCCCTTGCCGGATGAACTCTTAGCCATGTCTGCTTCTGGCTAGGTTTTGGAATGTGGCAAGTAAGCAGAAGCAAAAGATAGTTGACTTTTCCTGGAAGTATTTTTTCTAAAGTTGCTTGCTAAGATTGGCTCTCAAATTTCTGTCTGTAGTTAGCAGCTGGATTTCCTGAGATTATAAGGTCAGCATCTGTCTCTGGGTGAAAAAGTGCCATGAGACCTACTATAATTTGGTGTTGACGTAATTTTTAGATAAACTGTCACCAGATGGCAGCAAAATGCCTTGAACATAAGATCTGAACTATGTAACATGTCTGATTGTTTATTGCCATTCATTTACAGAATATTCCATTCATTTACAGAAACAGCCGAGTCTAAACAAAATCATTGCATACTATATGTAAATGTTATTTTCAGAGCAAGCTTTTCAAATAAATGAACTTTCATAATGATTTGTGTATTGAGAGCATACTATATGCCTAGCATTTTGCTAAATACTGTATTTGTACTTACTGTTTCATTTTATAATTGCAATATCATAATCTCCATTTTATTGATGTGCATTCCGAAGCTTTGGTTTTATATATTATTTTTGTATCAGGCCATCTCACTAAATCATCAGTTTCTGGTTTTTTAAAAAAAATTTTAATTAACATATAATGTATTATTAGCCTCAGGGATACAGGTCTGTGAATCACCAGGCTTATACTTCATAGCACTCATCATAGCACATACCCTCCCCAATGTCCATAACCCAACCACCCTTTCCCTACCCCCCTCCCTAAATCCTCAGTTTCTAAGCTTATCATCCTGCCTCAGGTTCTTCTGGCTATTTAGAGTATCTGCAAATAATCTGCAAGAGAGAGTTTTGCCTCTTATTTTCTAATATTTATACCTCTTGTTTCTTGTTCTTGTAAGTGATAATAGACATTCTCCAAGAATGACATTTCCTATAGTTTTTTGGTACATAGTTGGCTTACTTATATTTCTATGTGGCTAAGGTCTTTTTTTGTTTTTTGTTTTTTTAAAGTTATTTATGTGAGAGAGAGTGTGAGGGGAGGGGCACAGAGGAAGGGACAGAGACAAGCAGACTGCTCTCAGCGTGGAGCCTAGTGTGGGGCTGGATCTCATGACCCTGAGATCCAGACTTGAGCTGAGATCGAGAGTTGGATGCTTAACTGACTGAGCCATACAGATGCCACCCCCACTTTTTTTTTTTTAAGTGGGCTCCACCCTGGGTGGAGGCTTGAACTCAATGCCAGGCTTGAACTCATAACCCCGAGATCAGGACCTGAGCTGACACAAGAGCTGGACGCTTAACCAACTGAGCTGCCCAGGTACCTGCCCCTCTTTTGATAGCTAAGTATTTTTGAAAGACATGGGTGTTGAGTTTTATGAAATGCTTTTTCAACAGCAATTTGGATGACCATGGTTTTTCTATTTTCCGGAAGTTGAGCCATTCTTGTATGTCAGAGTTGGCAATAGTCGTGGTGATGAAGATATTGATAATTGACATTTATTAAGAATTTACTATGGACCACTCAGTTCTCAGCACAACTCAACACCACAACCCTATGACACAGGTGCTACTGTGTTATTGTCATGTTGTTTTACAGATGAGGACAATGAGATACTGAAAAGCTTAAAAACCTGCCTCATATCTTAGTCATTTCTTGGACATGGCATTCTTGTTTTAGAACTCTACTGGTTTTAATTTTTTTCTGCTCTTATTTTATTTAGGAATTTTATATCTATATATATGAGTAAAATTGGTCTATAGTTTTCTATTTCTGTGTACTATCATCCAGTTTTAATATCAGGGTTATGTTTTCCTTGAAGCATGAATCGGGAAATGGTCTTTCTTTTTCTGTGCTCTGCTTTCTCTCATTTTCATTTATCTAATTTAGCTTGTGTTTTTATTATTTATTTTATTATTTTTATTTTATTATATTATTTTCTGTAGTAACATATAATGTATTATTTGTTTCAGGGGTACAGGTCTGTGAATCATCAGTCTTACTCAATTCACAGTGCTCACCATAGCACATACCCTCCGCAATGTCCATCACCCAGCCATTGCATCTCTCTCCCCTCCAGCAACCCTCAGTTTGTTTCCTGAAATTTCCCCTCCCTTCCCCTATGATTCTCTGCCTTGTTTCTCAAATTCCGCTATCAGTGAGATTATATGATAATGACTTATTTTGCTTGACATAATACCCTCTAGTTCCATCCATGTTGTTGCAAATGGCAAGATTTCTTTTTTTAATATGTATTTTTTTAAAAGATTTTATTTATTTGTCAGAGAGAGAGAGCACAAGACAGGGAGTGGCAGGCAGAGGGAGAAGCAGGCTACCTCCTGAGCAAGGAGCCTGATGTGAGACTCCATCCCAGGACCTTGGGATCATGACCTGAGCTGAAGGCAGATGCTTAACTGACTGAGCCACCCAGGAGTCCCAAGATTTCTTTTTCGGTGGCTGCATAATATTCTTGTGTGTGTGTGTGTGTGTGTGTGTGTGTACACCACATCTTCTTTATCCATTCATCTGTTGATGGACATCTAGGCTCTTTCCATAGTTTGCTGGCATTTTTAATAGTAACAAACATCTGCTGAGCTCTTATGTGGGCTAGTTAGTATGTAGAACACTTCACACACATTAGTTTATTTATTCCTCACCATTAAGAAGTATATATTAGATTAGAGATATTAGAGATTTTTAAAAAAAGGTTAAATTACTAAAATTTATTTGTTCAAGGTTACATAGCTAATATAGACAGATAAAGTTTTGAATCTAGGCTCTTGTCAACAGGAAAAAAATAACCATTAAAAAAAAAAAAAAGAGGGACGCCTGGTTGGCTCAGTTGGTTAAGCAGCTGCCTTCGGCTCAGGTCATGATCCCAGCGTCCTGGGATGGAGTCCCACATCGGGCTCCTTGCTCCGCAGGGAGCCTGCTTCTCCCTCTGCCTCTGCCTGCCATTCCGTCTGCCTGTGCTCGCTCTCTCCCTCTCTCTCTCTGACAAATAAATAAAATCTTAAAAAAAAATGTCTAAATCTTAAGGTAAGAAATCCTTTAAACACCCTCCCCCTTAAAACTCTGTTAGGATGCCTCAATCCTAATCTTGAATTTCCCTAGATAAAGAAAAGTACCATAACTGAATTTTCTCTTCATTCTTTCAAGTTTTGGGAAGTAAGAAGAAAGACAATAATACAGAAGAGAACATTTTTTTCCTTCAAGTCTAATGGGTAAGATATATTGAGATAAGGAGATAAGCTTGGTGCTTCTTTCTGTATTTTAACTTTGAAAAGACTTGGCTATTCAATAGAATAGAATAGAATTCTATTCAACATTCTATACAACATTATCAAATAGAATAGAATTCTGTTGAATAGTCTAGTCTTTTCAAAGTTAAAATATGGAAAGAAGCACCACACTTATCTCCAAACAGTGTAGAGATTCCTTAAGAAATTAAAAATAGAGCTACCCTATGACCCTGCAATTGCACTACTAGGAATTTACCCCCAGAATACAGATGTAGTGAAAAGAAGGGCCACATGTACCCCAATGTTCATAAGCAATGGCCATGGTCGCCAGACTGTGGAAAGAACCAAGATGTCCTTCAGCGGATGAATGGATAAAGAAGATAAGGTCCATATATACAATGGAACATTATGCCTCCCTCAGAAAGGATAAATACTCAACTTTTGTAGCAACATGGACAGGACTGGAGGAGATTATGCTGAGTGAAATAAGTCAAGCAGAGAAAGTCAATTATCACATGGTTTCACTTACTAGTGGAGCATAAGGAATAGCGTGGAGAACATTGGGTACAGGAGGGGAGAAGGGAGTTGGGTAGAAATCGGAGTGGGAGACAAACCATGAGAGACTCTGGACTCTGAGAAATGAACTGAGGGTTTTGGAAGGAAGCGGGGTGTGGGGTTGGGTGAGCCTGGTGGTGGGTATTAAGAAGGGCATGTATTGCATGGAGCACTGGGTGTGGTCATAAGCAATGAATCTTGGAACACTGAAAAAATAAAATTAAATTTAAAAAAAAAAAGAAAGAAAAGACTTGGCAAAGAGGCAAAAGGTTTGCAAAGGGGCCACAGCCAACAGTGATAAGGAGTGTGTTCCTCCTGGGAAGCCACCACAGACGTGGACTCTGGGTCCTGCGCCTGCATGGCAGGGGTGTGCATTGAGCTCGGACAGAGCCTTGCAGCTGGGATATGAAGTACCCAGCAAGGGTGCCAGGGCTGCTGCTGTCGCCACCTCCCCCACTGTGGCTAATTCTGCCTAGTGGGCAGGCTGCGAAGTGGCCCAGGGTACAGGGGGATAAGCTGGGAAACTGGTCATATTTTTGAGTCAGGACAGGATGTCGAGGATTCCATGTCACTCTCTGATGCTGCTGAGACCTCTGGTGCGTTTTTATCTTCTGTACAGTATTATCAAAGAAAGGACTTTGAAACTGAGCATGAAATAACATCCCTGGAACATCAGCAGGGGAACTCCACCCTTGAAGAGGACAGCGTAAGGTTATTTGCAAGCCAGGTGGGGTCCCGTGTAGAATTGATGCTCTGAATGGGGACAGAGTGTCACTAAGGAAGTAACAGCTGAACTGCACAGGAGAGAAATACTCCTATTTCCCAGACTAGGAAAGAAGTTTCAGTGACAGCTCAAAATATTTATTTATTTATTTATTTGAGAGAGAGAGTGTGAAAGAGCAGGAGAGGGGAGAAGGTCAGAGGGAGAAGCAGACTCTCCATGGAGCTGGGAGCCTGATGTTGGACTGGGGGTGGGGAGGGCTCGATCCTCAGCCTCTGGGATCATGACCCAAGCTGAAGGCAGTCGCTTAACAAACTGAGTCACCCAGCTCAAATTTAATTAGACGGCAAGGGTTGCACAGGGGGAAGAAGCCCTGTGAGCATGGGAAGACCTTCAGCCAGAGTTCTAGCCTGCGTGCCCACAGGACCTTTACACTGGAGAAAGGCCCTGAGTGCCTGGAGGGTGGTCGGGGCTTCTGTGGAAGTCGGCAGCACTCAGGGGAGTAGCCCTGTGGTTGCTGTCAGCAGTGGGAAGAGCTTTAGCTGCAATGCATTTCTCTCTGGGCATCACGGAGAGCCCATGCAGGGGAGAGAGCTTACAGATGTCCCTCTTGTGGAAAGGGCTTCAGCACTACCAATCAGAAAACTTACTCAGAAAAAACAGTTGATGTGGCCAGTAGGGAACAAGACTTCATAATCGCTAGTGCCTTCATGGATCCGGAGCAGGAATCCTGATTGCTCTGTGGACAGGGTGTCTCTGTTTCTGATGTGTCTTAACCTGTGGAAGAAATCTGCCCTGACTTATATTCTTCAACTCTTTCCAAAGATAGAAGATACCATAAATCTGAGATTGTTTTAAATCCCGAATCTGTTTGAAGCTCGTGTGTGCCATGTATCAATTTGCAGTCTTGCATAAATCAGAGTTGGCTTTTGGAAAGAGTAACTGAGTTAATGTAGAATGCCATTGAACATTTATGATTCTCTTGAGTTTAGCAATTTGATCTGTGAATTTTGCTTGTGATCCTGTGACTTTATCCTTGTGGCCAAACCCATTGTTTTTTTTGTTTGTTTTGTTTTTTAAGATTTTATTTATTTATTTGATAGAGATAACAAGCAGGCAGAGAGGCAGGCAGAGAGAGAGGAGGAAGCAGGCTCCCCCGTGAGCAGAGAGCCTGACTCGGGGCTCGATCCTAGGACCCTGGGGCCATGACCTGAGCTGAAAGCAGAGGCTTTAACCCATTGAGCCACCCAGGTGCTCCGTGGCCAAACCCGTTGTTACAGAGTGTTTAAACAGAGACAGGTGGAGGGTCCCCCTAAGGCTCTCTCTGATTTGGAAATCAGGTGTAGAGCCAGGATTGGTGAATACGATATCATCATATGTTTCTCTGTGAACCTGAACTCAAAATAAGTCTTTTTTTTTTTTAAAGGTTTCTTTTTTTTTTTTTAAGATTTTATTTATTTATTTGACAGAGAGAGATCACAAGTAGGCAGAGAGGCAGGCAGAGAGAGAGAGGAGGAAGCAGGCTCCCTGCTGAGCAGAGAGCCCGATGCGGGACTCGATCCCAGGACCCTGAGATCATGACCTGAGCCGAAGGCAGCGGCTTAACCCACTGAGCCACCCAGGTGCCCCTCAAAATAAGTCTTGAGAACATTTTTGTTGTTATCACTTAAGTTCATGACGCTAAGGCCAGCTATTGAAGCTTTTAGATTGGGATGCCTGGGTAACTCAGTCCTGATCCCAGGATCCCAGCCTGCTTCAGGCTCCCTCTGACTGCTGCTCCCCCTGTTTGCTAGTGCTCTCTCTCTCTCTGACAAATAAATAAATAAATATAATCTTAAAAAAAAAAGCTTTCAGTTTGCCTCAAGAATTGTAGAATTTGAATTCACCTTTGTAAAAGTTATAGCATGAAACCTACTATGTTGTGAATCGCCCAGTCCCTCTTCCCTTCACCCCTCCCCCAGCATTGCACGAAAACCTTTAATACTTTTGATTTTTTGGCGTTACCTCCTTTCTAGTTTCTTCTGGAACCCTCATATAGTATCCATCCATAGTGAGATCAGCTAGGTGCCTGTGGTCATTGGAGACCACCAGAGAAATAGAACACGATGGTCCCTACTCTCAGGGAATTTAGAAATCTAGTTGTTGGGTATATACATGAGAATTTGTTAATGCTTAACCAAAGCCCACATGGATTTGTATTGAGTGGGGAAGATTCCTGATCATTAGGCTTTTGAAGACAAGGACTATCTTGTACATCTTTGCACGTCCTACTCCCAGCACGGAACTTGCTACAGGTAGGTTTCAATAGATGTTGATTGACTGAGTGATTCCTTTATGCCCACTGTTTTTTATTTTCTTTACCCTCTGTAACTTTTACAAAATGCAGAGAACCTCTGTTACTCTACATCCTCTGCAACACTCCTTCTTAGACTTAAAAAGGTCATTTGTCCGTTGTAGCTAGTCTAGAGAGTGTGGTTTTTTTTTTTTTTTTTAAGATTTTATTTATTTATTTAACAGAGAGAGACACAGTGGGAGAGGAAACACAAGCAGGGGGAGTGGGAGAGGGAGAAGCAGGCTTCCTGCTGAGCAGGGAGTCCAGTGCAGGGCTTGATCCCAGGACCCTGGGATCATGACTTGAGCTGAAGGCAGATGCCTACCGACTTAGCCACCCAGGCACTCAGAGAGTGTGGTTTTGATTTGCATTTCTGTGATGACTGCTGGGGTTAAGGATGTTTTTATGTCTATTAGAAAATTGTGTTTCTAACTTTATGATATATTTGTTCACGTTTTTTGCTCGTGTTCCTATTGGGTTTCCCCGCCCCCATCATTTGTATGAGTTCTTTATATATTTTATCTTTTAAAGATTTTTTATTTATTTGTCAGAAAGAGGGAGAGAAAGCATAAGCGGTAGGAGCAGCACAGGTAGAAGCAGAAGCAGGCTCCCGCTGAGCAGGGAGCCCATGTGGTACTCCATCCACATCGACGAGGATGAGTGGACTAAAGGCAGATGCTTAGCCAACCGAGCCATCCAGGCATCCTCAATTATTTATATATTTTAAATGCAGATCCTTTGATGTATGTATTTCAAGTTATTGTCTCTCCTCTGACTTACATTTTACTTTTTTGAAGCTATCTTTTGATAAATAGAAGTTCTTATGTTCAAGGCTGTCGAATTTATCAACAGTTAATCCTTTTTGTTTTCTGCTTTTGAAATCTTACCTTACCCCAGTGAAATGCAGATGTTCTCTTATGCTCCCTTCTAAAAGCTTTATTTTTTGTCTGAAATTGATCCGTTGTGTAGTATGTGTAGTAGGAGGCAAGTTATTTCCCTCACACATACTTACTCATGTCAGTTGCATTTATTGCAAAGACCATCCTTCCTCTACTTCTCTATGGTTATAAATCAAGCATCTTTCTAGGTTTTCTATTTTGTTCCATTTGTCTTTTTGCCTGTTTCGGTGCTAGTCCCACACAGTCTTAATTACTGTAGCTTTAGATAAAGTTATAATATCCCAATATCCCATGATATCCCAAGATGAGCAAGTTGGCTCATCTTGTTCCTTTTCAAGGATGTGTTACTGGCTATTCCTGGCCCCTAGCAATTCCACAAACATTTTAGCATCAGCTTGTAAAATTACTTACATACACATGCATTCACATGCACACACACTTGGAATTTGGATTTGGTAGCCATTAACTACAAATTTACTGGGGAGAAATGCTATCTTCACAAAACTAAGTATTTCAGTCTATGAATATTTTTATATCCATTTCTTTGGATCTTTTAAAATTTCTCTCAAAAACAACTTACTTTTTCCTGTGTAAGGGTCTTACACAATTTTTGTAAGATTTATCCATAGGTATTTGAAATTCAATTGTAAATTATATCTTTAAAAAATTCCATCTTAAAATTTTTGCTGGTATAAAGATATAATTTGTTTTTGTATATTGACCTATTTTCAGTGACTTTGCTAATGCTAATAATTTTTAGACTTTTATTTCCTCTTGGTGTTTGTAGACAATGGTATAATGTCAACATGAACAGTGATATTATCTGTGAATGCTAACTACTTACCAATTCTTATAGTTTACATCTATTTTTCTTCTTCTTTTTTTAAAAAAGATTTTATTTATTTATCTGACAGAGAGAGAGAGATATCACTAGTAGGTAGAGAGGCTAGCAGAGAGAGAGGAGAAAGCAGGCTCCTTGCTGAGCAGAGAGCTCGATGTGGGGCTCGATTCCAGGACCCTGAGACCATGACCTGAGCTGAAGGCAGAGGCTTAACCCATTGAGTCACTCAGATGCCCCTATATCTATTTTTCTTATCTTATTGCACTAGCTAGGACAACTAGGAGAATGTAAAGAGAAGTGGTAATTTTGAGCATCTTTGCCTTATCCCTAATTATAGGGGGGTTATATCTAATATTTCACCATGAAGTTTGATGTTTGCTATAGGTTTTTAGGGGATGCCCTTTAGCTTGAGGAAGTTTCCTTCAAATCTTATTTGTTAAGAGATTTTTTTTTTAATACATGGGAAATGCATTGCTAATATATCAGTGCTCTTTACATCTTTGTTCATAAGTGACATTGATCCATAGTTTTTCTTTCTTCAACTTTCTCTTACTGGTTTTGGTAGCAAAGTAAAATGGCCGTCTAAAATGAATTTGAGAGTATTCCCTTAAAAAAACTTTTTTTTTGAATACTTTGTATAAAGTTAGGATCGTATGTCAGTTGAACATTTGGCAGAAGTTAGCTTTAAAATTTTAGGGCTTTTTTTTTTTTAAAGGAAACAAGTTATTATAAACTATTCATTCTATGTATTTAAAGGTTACACATCAATGCCAGTTTTAAACATTCTCTTCATTTGGTTTTTGTGAATTATATTATTTTTAAAAAATATTTTATTTTTGAGTAATCTCTACACCCAATGTGGGGCTCAAAACCACAACCCTGAAATCAAGAGTTGCACGCTCTACCAATTGAGCCCCTTGGTAAAGGTGCCCCTTGGTAAAGTATATTCTCTTTCTTGCTGCCTGCCTGCCTTACTTCCTTCCTTCTTTCCTTCCTTCCTATCTACTTTCCTTCCTCTCTTTCTCTCTTAGAATATTTTATTTATTTATTTATTTATTTGAGAGAGAGAGAGAGAGAGAAAACATGAGCAAGGGAGAAGCAGAGGGAGAGGTAGTAGACTCCCCGCTGAGCAGGTAGCCTGATGCAGGGCTGGATCCCAGGGCCAGGAGATCATGACCTGACCTGAAGATAGATGCTTAACTGACTGAGCCACCTAGATGGCCCAGTAAATTACATTCTTATGCAATTGCCCATTTCTTCAAAATTAAAATCTTTTTTTATTGTGTTATGTTAGTCACCATAACAGTACATCGTTTGTTTTTGATGTACTGTTCCATGATTCATTGTTTGTGTAAGACACCCAGTCCTCCATACAATCCATGCCTTCTTTAATACCCATCAACAAGCTCACCCATCCTCCCACCCCATCCCTTCTAAGACTCTCCATTTCTTTCCTGGAGTCCATTTCTTTTCTCTTCTATGGTTCGTCTCCCACTCCAATTTCTCCTCCTTCATTGTTCCCTTCTCCTAATGTCCTCCATGCTGTTCCTTATATTTCACAAATAAGTGAAACCATATGATAATTGACTTTCTCGGTTTGACTTATTTCACTTAGCATAATCTCCTCCAGTCCCATCCAAGTTGTTGCAAAAGTTGGGTATTCATCCTTTCTGATGGCTGAGTAATATTCCACTGTGTATATGGACCACATCTTCTTTATCCATTCATCTGCTGAAGGGCATCTTGGCTCTTTCTACATTTTGGCTATTGTGGACATTGATGTTATGAACATTGGGGTGCATATGGCCCTTCTTTTCACTACATCTGTATCTTTTGGGGTAGATACCCAGTAGTGCAATTTCTGGGTCATAGAGTAGCTCTATTTTTAATTTTTTGAGGAACCTCTGCACTGTTTTCCAAAGTGGCCGCAGCAGTTTGCATTCCACCAACAGTGTAAGAGGGTTCCCCTTTCTCCACATCTTCTCCAACATTAGTTGTTTCTTGCCTTGTCAAATTTTGCCATTCTAATTGGTGTAAGGTGGTATCTTGGTGTGGTTTTGATTTGAACACATTAATGAAACTAGAAGCTGGTTCTTTGAAAGAATTAATAAGATTGATAAACCACTGGCCAGACTTATCCAAAAGAAAAGAGAAAAGACCCAAATTAATAAAATTACGAATGAAGGAGGGAGTGGAGATCAAAACTAATGCCAAGGAAAAAGAAATAATCATCAGAAATTATTATTGACAGCTAGATGCCAGTAAGTTTAGTAACCTAGAAGAAATGGATGCATTCCTGGAAACCTATAAACCTCTAAGACTGAAACAGGAAGAACTTGACAACTTGAATAAGCCAATAACTAGTAATGAGATTGAAGATTGTGATCACAAACCTCCCAAGAAACAGGAGTCCAGGGCCTGATGGCTTCCTTGGGGGAATTCTACAAAACATTTAAAGAAGAAATAATACCTATTCTCCTGAAGCTGTTTCAAAAAAATAGAAACAGAAGGAAAACTTCTAGACTCTTTCTATGAAGCCAGCATTACCTTGTTCCCCAAACCAGGCAAAGACCTCATCTAAAAGGAGATTTCAGACCAATATCCCTCAAGAATATGGGTGCCAAAATTCCCAACAAGATCCTAGCTAATAGGATCCAACAGTACATTAAAAGGATTATCCATCATGACCAGGTGGGATTTATCCCTGGGATGCAAGGGTGGTTCAACATTTGCAAATCAATCAATGTGATGGAACACACAAATAAGAGAAAAGACAAGAGCCACATGGTCCTCTCAATTGATGCATAAAAAGCATTTGATAAAATACAGCATCATTCCCTGATAAAAACTCTTCAGAGTATAGGGATAGAGGGAACATTCTTCCACTTCATAAAATCCATCCGTGAAAATCCCACAGCAAATATCATTCTCAATGGGAAAAGCTGAGAGCCTTCCCACTGAAATCAGGAACGTGACAAGGATACCCACTCTCACCACAGTTGTTCAAAATAGTCCTAGAAGTCCTAGCAACAGCAATCAGACAGCAAAAAGAAGTAAAAGGTATTCATATTAGGAAAGAAGAAGTCAAACTCTCTTTTCGCAGATGACATGATACTGTATGTGGAAAACCCAAAAGTCCTCTCCCCCAAATTACTATAACTTGTACAGCAAATGCTCTGGTTTCTCTTCAGATCGTATAAATCTTTCGCCTTTTACTATAACTTGTACAGCAATTCAGTAATGTGGCGGGATACAAAATCAATGCACAAATATCACTTGCTTTCTTTTACACTAGAAATGAAACTATAGAAAGAGAAATTAGAGAATCAATTCCATTTACAATAGCACTGAAACCATAAGATACCTTTGAATAATCCTAACCAAAGAGGTAAAAGATCTATGCTCTAGGAACTAATAAGCACTCATGAAAGAAATTGAAGAAAACACAAAAAGTTGGAAAAACATTTTATGCTCATGGATCAGAAGAATAACCATCATTAAAATGACTATGCTGCCCAAAGCAATTTATTCTTTAACACCATCCCAATCAAAATAACAACAGCATTTTTCAAAATGCTGAAACAAACAAACCTAAAATTTGTATGGAACCAGAAAAGACCCCAAGTCGCCAAGGAAATGTTGGAACAAACAAACAAACAAAGCTAGGGGCATCATTTTGCCTGATTTCAAGCTCTATTTTCAAAACTGTGATTACCAAGACAGTATGGTATTGGGACAAAAAGAGACGCATAGACCAATGGAACGGAATAGAGAGCCCAAATATGGGCTCTCAATTCTATGGTCAACTAATCTTCAACAAAGAAGGAAAAAATATCCAGTGGAAGAAAGACAATCTCTTCAATAAATGGTGCTGGGAAAATTGAACAGCTATATACAGAAGAATGAAACTCAACCATACTCTTACACCATACTCAAAGATAAACTCTACGTGGATGAAAGACCTCAATGGTAAGACAGGAATCCATCAAACTTTAGAGGAGAACATAGGCGGTACCCGCTTTGACCTGGGCCACAGCAACTTTTTCCAAAACTCTTATCTAAAGGCAAGGGAAACAAAAGTGAAAACAAACTTTTGGGAGTTCATCAAGATAAAAAAACTTCTGCACAGCAAAGGAAATAGTCAACAAAACAAAGGGGAAAACCACAGAATGGGAGAAGACATTTGCAAATGACACTACAGATAAAGGGCTGGTATCCAAGATCTATAAAGAACTTCTCAAACTCAACACCCAAAAAACAGATAATCAAGTCAAAAAAGGGGTAGAAGACATGAGCAGACACTTCTCCAAAGAAGACATACAAATGGCTAACAGAGACATGGAAAAATGTTCATTCATCATTAGCCATCAAGAAATCAAACCAAATTTTATTTTTATTTTATTTATTTTTAAAAATGATTTTAGTTATTTATTTGAGAAAGAGAGAGACACAGTGAGAGAGGGAACACAAGCAGGGAGTGGAAGAGGGAGAAGCAGGCTTCTCTAGGAGCAGGGAGCCTGATGCAGGGCTCGATCCCAGGACCCTGGGATCCTGATCTGAGCGGAAGGCAGACGCTTAATAACTGAGCCACCCAGGTGCCCACCAAATTATTTTTTAAATAAATGTGTCCTTTTGATCAATTATTCATTTTAAGATTTATTGGTTTAAAGTTATTCATAGTATTCTCTTACGATTAAGAAAAACTGCTATTGTCTATAGTTATTACCTTTTTAAAAATTCTATTATTACTTTTCCTTTTCATTGTGATACAGTTTACATAGCACTGAAATTATCTGTTTCCTGAATTTTTGGTAAAATTATGTGAAAACATCAGGGTTTGGTGCTCTTTGAGGGAGGGTTGGCCTTTTTATAGCTTTCTTTATGTTAATTACTGTGATTGTTCTATTTAAACTTTCCTATCTCTCCTGAGGCCAGTTTTGTTAATTTTCATTTTCTGAGAAAATAATCTATTCAAGTATCAAATTTACTTCCATATCACTGGGAAAAGAAGTCTAGGTACGATTCTTTTAGTTACTCCATGCTAGTGATATCCCATTTTTATTTTTTTATGTTATGCATTTGTGCTTCCTCCTATTTTTTTCTTGAATAGGTTAGCTAATAACTTACATTTGTTGTTTCAGAAAGCTCTTGCATGTATTAATATTCGTGTCTTACTTTGTAATTAGTATATTTATTAATTAGATATTCCTGGCCCTGGATTTATTAAATTCTTCCTTCTGTTTTCCTTACGTTTAGTCTATTGGTTGTTTGCCCTAATGTTTTAAGTTGGAGGCTATCTATTGTTTACAGAATGGTTGCCAGAGCTCTAGCCATCTCACTGAATTGTAGACAAGAAGAAGGGAAAGAGCAAGGGACCAAAGGGGAGACCTTTCCCTCAGCGTCATCTTCCTTTAAGGAGCTTTTCTAGGTGCTTTATTCAATGACTTGGTTTATATTTCATTGGCCACGCTTATCTTCAAAAGAGGCTGGGAAATGTGGGTTTTAGCTGGGCACATTACCATTAAACAGTACAGGGATCTGGGGCGCCTGGCTGGCTTAGTCAGGGAAACGTGTGACTCTTGATACTGGGGTTGTAGTTTTGAGCCCTACAGTGGGTGTAGAGATTACTTAAAAATAAAATCTTTAAACAGTGTAGGGATCTATTATTAATGAAGGGATAACTGATATGGGTAGGTAATCTGTCACATAGTTTTATATCTTTGAAGTTCAATTAACTCTACTAAGTCTTTATCTTGGTATGGACTGTACAGTGTTACTTCTTTTACAGACACATGGTGTATTTCTTTCTCAAATCACTTTCCTCTTGACTTATAGGTTATTCTTGTCTGGGAATTTGGTTCTACCTTAAAACTTTTAACACTAAGCCTGAGTGGCTTAGTCAGCTAAGCATCCGACTCTTGATTTTGGCTCAGGTCATGATTTGTCATGAGATTGAGCCCAGCATGGAGCCTGCTTAAGATTCTCTCTCTCCCTCTTCCTCTGGCCTCCTCGGCTACCAAAACAAACAAACAAACAAACAAACAAAAAAACCCAAACAACCCCCCCCCCCAAAACAACAACAAAAAAATCCCCTTTGGTCATAACTATTATTGTCTTATCAATGTTGGTGTTTGTTTAGATTTACCACATGCTTACAATATTATTTGCTCACTATTCCTTTTCTCCATGCAGATGTTCACTTTGGACTCATTTTATTCTTCCTGAGGTATACCTTTCAAAAGTTCTTTCAGTGAGGTTCTGTTCATTGGAGAGCCTGTCCAGTTTTTGTTGTGTAGAAATGCCTTAATTTAAAAATTTTAAAGAAGATTTTGTCTATCTATCTATCATCTATCTATTTGTGTAGAGCATGAATTGGGGAGGGGAAGAGGGAGAGAGAGAATCTTAAGCAGACTGCACAGAGTGCAAGCCTGACATGGGGCTCGATCTCACCACTCTGAGATCATGACCTGAGCCAAAATCAAGAACTAGGCACCTAACTGACTGAGCCACCCAGGCACCCCAGAAATGTTTTTATTTCACCCTTATTATTGAAAGATAGTTTTGCTGGGTCTAGAACTCTAGGCTGACTTTTACTTTCTCTAATCACTTTGCAGGTAATACTCTCAGTGTATTGTGATCTTATTGTTGCTATTGAGAATTCAGCTATCAATTTAATTGGCAGTCCTTTGTGGGTGATCTTTCTTTTCTGTATGCTTTTTACATGTTTGGGGTTTGTGTGTGTGTGTGTGTTCAGCAGTTTGACCATGATGTATTGAGGAGTGCACTTCTTTTTACTTAGCCACTTAGCCAGCTTGGGAATTTGCAAGACTTCCTGTGTCTCTTGTTTTAGGTGTTTCATAGTAATTATTTCTTCGAGTATTGCCTTTTCTCATTCTGGTCTTTCCTGCTATATACCAAATTAGTTTTATACTGGATATTCTCCCTCTGTCCTATGTGGCTGTTATATTATTTTTCATAGTTTTTATCTTTTTGTCATCTTTTAGCTTTTTCCTTTAGTTTGCTGGTTATCTTTCCAGATGAATCTATTTAATCTATTCCTTGTCTTTCTTTCTCTCTCTCTCTCTTTCTTCTTTTTAAATTAATTTATTTGTTTTTTATTTTTTTCATTTATTTATTTTCAGCATAACAGTATCATTATTTTTTTCACCACACCCAGTGTTCCATGCAATCTGTGCCCTCTATAATACCCACCACCTGGTACCCCGACCTCCCACCCCCCGCCACTTCAAACCCCTCAGATTGTTTTTCAGAGTCCATAATCTCTCATGATTCACCTCCCCTTCCAATTTACCCCAACCTCCTTCTCTCTAACTTCCCATGTCCTCCATGCTTTTTGTTATGCTCCACAAATAAGTGAAACCATATGATAATTGACTCTCTGCTTGACTTTTTTCACTCAGCATAACCTCTTCCAGTCCCATCCATGTTGCTACAAAAGTTGGGTATTTGTCCTTTCTGATGGAGGCATAATACTCCATAGTGTATATGGACCACATCTTCCTTATCCATTCATCCATTGAAGGGCATCTTGGTTCTTTCCACAGTTTGGCGACCGTGGCCATTGCTGCTATAAACATTGGGGTACAGATGGCCCTTCTTTTCACTCCATCTGTATCTTTGGGGTAAATACCCAGGATCATAGGGAAGTTCTATTTTTAATTTCTTGAGGAATCTCCACACTGTTCTCCAAAGAGGCCGCACCAACTTGCATTCCCACCAACAGTGTAAGAGAGTTCCCCTTACTCCACATCTTCTCCAACACATGTTGTTTCCTGTCTTGCTAATTTTGGCCATTCTAACTGGTGTAAGGTGATATCTCTCTCTCTTTCTTTTAAGATTTATTTATTTATGTATTTGACAGAGAGAAAGAGAGAGAGAGAGAGACAAAGAGACCAAGAGAGGGAATACAAGCAGGGGGAATGGGAGACAGAGAAGCAGGCTTCCCATGGAGCAGGAGACTGATGCCGGGCTCAATGCCAGGACCCTGGGATCATGACCCTACCTGAAGGCAGACACTTGACGACTAAGCCACTCAGGCAGCCCTATTCCTTGTCTTTCTAATTGCATTTATGGTTCTTCCCTCTGAAGTTCTTAGTTATTTTAAAAATCAGACCATCTAATTTTTTAATTCATTTTTAAATTTTTTAATAAACATATAATGTATTTTTATCCCCAGAGGTACAGGTCTGTGAATCGCCAGGTTTACACTCTTCACAGCACTCACCATAGTACATACCCTCCCCAATGTCCATAACCCCCCTCCTCCTTAACCCCCTCCCCCCAGCAACCCTCAGTTTGTTTTGTGAGATTAAGAGTCACTTATGGTTTGTCTCCCTCCCAATCCCATCTTGTTTCATTTATTCTTTTCCTACCCCCCCACCCCCCCCCCCCACGTTGCATTTCCACTTTCTCATATCAGGGAGATCATATGATAGTTGTTTTTCTCCGATTAACTTATTTCACTAAGCATAATACCCTCTAGTTCCATCCACGTCATGGCAAATGGCAAGATTTCATTTCTTTTGATGGTTGCATAGTATTCCTTTGTATATATATACACCACATCTTCTTTATCCATTCATCTGTTGATGGACATCTAGGTTACTTCCATAGTTTGGCTATTGTGGACATTGGTGCTATAAACATTTGGGTGCACGTGCCCCTTCGGATCACTACGTTTGTATCTTTAGGGTAAATACCCAGTAGTGCAATTGCTGGGTCATAGGGTAGCTCTATTTTCAACATTTTGAGGAAACTCCATGCTGTTTTCCAGAGTGCATTCCCAGCTTGCATTCCCACCAACAGTGTAGGAGGGGTTCCCCTTTCTCCGCATTCTCACCAGCATCTGTCATTTCCTGACTTGTTAATTTTAGCCATTCTGACTGGTGTGAGGTGGTATCTCATTGTAGTTTTGATTTGTATTTCTCTGATGCTGAGTGATGTGAAGCACTTTTTCATGTGTCTGTTGGCCGTCTGGATGTCTTCTTTGCAGAAATGTCTGTTCATGTCCTCTGCCCATTTCTTGATTGGATTATTTGTTTTTTGGGTATTGAGTTTGCTAAGCTCTTTATAGATTTTGGATACTAGCCCTTTATCTGATATGTTGTTTGCAAATATCTTCTCCCATTCTGTCAGTTGTCTTTTGGTTTTGTTAACTCTTTCCTTTGCTGTGCACAAGCTTTTGATCTTGATGAAATCCCAATAGTTCATTTTTGCCCTTGCTTCCCTTGCCTTTGGCGATGTTCCCAGGAAGAAGTTGCTGTGGCTGAGGTGGAAGAGGTTGCTGACTGTGTTCTCCTCAAGGATTTTAATGGATTCCTTTCTCACATTGAGGTCCTTCATCCATTTTGAGTCTATTTTTGTGTGTGGTGTAAGGAAATGGTCCAATTTCATTTTTCTGCCTGTGGCTGTCCAATTTTTCCAACACCATTTGTTGAAGAAATTGTCTTTTTTCCATTGGACATTCTTTCCTGCTTTGTCAAAGATTAGTTGACCATAGAGTTGAGGATCTATTTCTGGGCTCTCTATTTTGTTCCATTGATCTATGTGTCTGTTTTTGTGCCAGTACCATACTGTCTTGATGATTACAGCTTTGTAATAAGGCTTGAAGTCTGGAATTGTGATACCACCAACTTTGGCTTTCTTTTTCAATATTCCTTTGGCTATTCGAGGTCTTTTCTGGTTCCATATAAATTTTAGGATTATTTGTTCCATTTCTTTGAAAAAAATGGATGGGATTTTGATAGGAATTGCATTAAATGTGTAGATTGCTTAGGTAGCATAGACATTTTCACAATATTTATTCTTCCAATCCAGGAGCATGGAACACTTTTCCATTTCCTTGTGTCTTCCTCAATTTCTTTCACGAGTACTTTATAGTTTTCTGAGTATAGATCCTTTGCCTCTTTGGTTAGGTTTATTCCTAGGTATCTTATGGTTTTGGGTGCAACTGTAAATTGGATTGACTCCTTAATTTCTCTTTCTTCTGTCTTGTTGTTGGTGTAGAGAAATGCAACTGATTTCTGTGCATTGATTTTATATCCTGACACTTCACTGAATTCCTGTACAAGTTCTAGCAATTTTGGAGTGGAGCCTTTTGGGTTTTCCACATATCGTATCAAATCATCTGCAAAGAGTGATAGTTTGACTTCTTCTTTGCTTATTTGGATGCCTTTAATTTCTTTTTGTTGTCTGATTGCTGAGGCTAGGACTTCTAGTACTATGTTGAATAGCAGTGGTGATAATGGACATCCCTGCCGTGTTCCTGACCTTAGCGGAAAAGCTTTCAGTTTTTCTCCATTGAGAATGGTATTTGCGGTGGGTTTTTCATAGATGGCTTTGATAATATTGAGGTATGTGCCCTCTATCCCTACACTTTGAAGAGTTTTGATCAGGAAGGGATGCTGTACTTTGTAAAATGCTTTTTCAGCATCTACTGAGAGTATCATATGGTTCTTGTTCTTTCTTTTATTAATGTATTGTATCACATTGATTGACTTGAGGATGTTGAACCAACCTTGCATCCCTGGAATAAATCCCACTTGGTTGTGGTGAATAATCCTTTTAATGTACTGTTGGATCCTATTGGCTAGTATTTTGGTGAGAATTTTCACATCTGTGTTCATCAAGGATATTGGTCTGTAATTCTCTTTTTTGATGGGATCCTTATCTGGTTTTTGGATCAAGGTGATGCTGGCCTCATAAAATGAGTTTGGAAGTTTTCCTTCCATTTCTTTCTTTTTTTTTTT